>NW_020440825.1:556556-583578 GCF_000699045.2 Agrilus planipennis
CATGCACGAAGCGCCGTCCATCATATTTCGTACTTTGACCCGTAAGACATCATTTTAGATCGAATTTATGCGTCAATCTTCTAGATCACGTGTCCGTGTGATATTTTAATTAAAAAGTATCACGGAAAGTATTATAACTGTGAAATCATTATCTTGGAGTATTTCCATTTTTAGTCAGAACAATAAAAAGTAAAATAAATAATAAACAACTACCCTAGACAAAAATATTTTCAGTCTCTCAGAGTCTTTCAGCATCTCTCACAGTCTTTTACAGTCTCTCAGTTATTGCCTAGGTGTTTTTATGGAACTCGAACTATAAAATTGTTAATTCAGAGATTCGAGTCTCCCACAGAGAGACTGAATGAATAAAACTGAAAAATTGAGAGACTCGAGTCTCTCGTAGAAAGACTGGGATCTCTGAAATATGTTGAACTTTGAAAATTTTGAGTCTCCGTCTCTCATCGAGTCTCTCTGGTGTCGCTGATAGAGACTGTCGAGAGACTTTCAAAAAAACTGTTTAGCGTTTCTGAACGAGAGACTCGAGTCGCTCATAGAGAGATCCTCATTTCCTATCCAATCTCTGAACGAGAGACTCGATCTCTCAATAAGTGGTGTCTCAATAGACATGGATGAAATTTTAAAAGTTCAACATATTTCAGAGATCCCAGTCTTTCTACGCGAGACTCGAGTCTCTTAATTTTTCAGTTTTATTCGTTCAGTTTCTCTGTGAGAGACTCGAATCTCTGAATTAACAATTTTATCATTCGAGTCTCTCATACAGAGACTGTGAGAGATCCATAAAAACACCTAAGCAATAACTGAGAGACTGTGAGAGACGCTCTCAGAGACGCTGAAAGACTCTGAGAGACTGGAGAGAGACTAAAAATTTTTATCTAGGACAATTATATTCCACGGTTACCTAATATCGCAAAAGTGAGGTAAAACCCAGAAATGTGGATAAACAATTTTGGAGAAGAACCAATTTCAATTCGCGTGTCCATTTGACAGGGTCTTGACCCTTTAGGTCAGGGGTGGCCAACCCGCGGTCCGCCCTGACAATTTTTCTAGCCTGCGAAATTCATTATAATTTTANGAAAAATTCTAGAACTAAAACGTTTATGAAAAATCCTGTTGTCTATAATTTGACGAAGCATTATTACAGTGAATTTTCTTATAATTGGAGGAAAACCAGTTTAAAAAACAATTATTATAGCGTAAAAGTTGGAGAAATCACCCGAGATAAAAATGTTCAGTCTCTCAGAGTCTCTGAAAGCGAAACTCGAGTCTCCGTCTCTCATCGAGTCTCCCTGGTGTCGCTGAGGGAGACTGTCAAAAAAACTGTTTAGTGTCTCCGAACGAGAGACTCGAGTCGCTCATAGAGAGATCCTCATTTCGTATTCAGTCTCTGAACGAGACACTCTCAATAAGTGGTGTCCCGATAGACATGGTTAAAATTTTCTAAGTTCAACATATTCCAGAGATCCCAGTGTTTCTACGAGAGACTCGAGTCTCTCAATTTTTCAGTTTTATTCGTTCAGTTTCTCTGTGAGAGACTCGAATCTCTGAATTAACAATTTTATCATTCGAGTCTCTCATACAGAGACTGTGAGAGATCCATAAAAACANAGCGAAACTCGAGTCTCCGTCTCTCATCTAGTCTGTCTGGTGTTGCTGAGAGAGACTGTCAAAAAAACTGTTTAGCGTCTCTGAACGAGAGACTCGAGTCCCTCATAGAGAGATCCTCATTTCGTATCCGGTTTCTGAACGAGAGACTCGAATCTCTCAATAAGTGGTGTGCCGAAAGACATGGTTAAAATTATCTAAGTTCAACATATTTAAGAGATTCCAGTTTTTCTACGAGAGACTCAAGTCTCTCAATTTTTCAGTTTTATTCATTCAGTCTCTGCGAGAGACTCGAATCTCTGAATTAACAATTTTATCGTTCGAGTCTCTCATACAGAGACTGTGAGAGATCCATAAAAACACCTAGGCAATAACTGAGAGACTGTGAAAGACGCTNATACAGAGACTGTGAGAGATCCATAAAAACACCTAAGCAATAACTGAGAGACTGTGAGAGACGCTCTCAGAGACGCTGAAAGACTCTGAGAGACTGGAGAGAGACTAAAAATTTTTATCTAGGACAATTATATTCCACGGTTACCTAATATCGCAAAAGTGAGGTAAAACCCAGAAATGTGGATAAACAATTTTGGAGAAGAACCAATTTCAATTCGCGTGTCCATTTGACAGGGTCTTGACCCTTTAGGTCAGGGGTGGCCAACCCGCGGTCCGCCCTGACAATTTTTCTAGCCTGCGAAATTCATTATAATTTTATAAAATGATTTAGTAGTTAGTGGTACGGTAATTATTCTAGATTTTTTGGGAGAGAAATTTCCGAGATTTCAAGGAGTCGAAAATTAAACAACAGGGACTTAAAGGCGACAACAATGTGTCTTTGACATCAATTTTTTAAAAAAAGCAATGCGATCCAAAATAAAACTACCTTAGTACTATCCACAGTACTACGTATATAAGTTCATAATCTGAAACATTTTACGATATCTTTTAATCCTCATAATAAAATGCAAAAAAATATATATATAAAAATCGATAGATACACCTAGTTTTTAATTTAATTTAATTTAATTTCTTCAAAGTAACATAAGGAAATTTTTCTTACGAAAATGTGGACAGTTGATAATAAGAGTAGGCACCTCTAAATGCATAATTTAGTCGAACCGAATAGTTTTACCTTTTTCTATTGAAATAAATGTCCACCCTTGACATTGCGTGATGTTCACTGTAATATTGACCGTACGGTAAAACAGAGAACAGACAAATTTAACTTGACGCGTACAAATTACAAACACTATCTTAAAAGTGAAATTAATTATTTCTACAGAAACTGGTCGGTCACCCATCTGCGTTCGAATTAATGCGCCAGATGTCTTGAAACCCATCGGTGTCATGTCATATGGATCTACGATTAGCAAGTCACTTGGAAATCATCAACGTGTTTCAGACAATAACAATAATTTCTATCAAAATAAAACACGTACCTACCGGTTTCTTGTAAATGAATAATTAAGTCCTTTTAAAATTGGCAAACGAGTCTGTAGAGATAATATACAATGATAATGAATATGTACCTAATAACGCTATTCTCTAACATCATTGTTGGAGTTGTTTATACCTTGGTATTTGTGATGACTATATAAATATAATCAGAAATAGGACTTGTTACTGAAAAATTAGAGATTAGCTGTAAGTTATAGCAAAGCTTACTACTTTTCAAACAACCATGACTAGCCGTAGTCTTTGCAGGACTTTGACCCTAACATATACACAAAAACCCTTCCTATGTCCATCGAATGAAACTGATGAGATAAGTGATCGTTTTCCATTTGATATTGAAATGCATTCTATCGTAAATTATTAATCCTCTTCGAAGTTCACTTATATTAAAAACAATATATAACGTTTGCTTATGAATTGTATGTAATGTGTGCTTAGTAATCCGTCCTAAACCCAATAAGAAGTCATATGAATGGTCCCCGGGATAAAATTGGAATATCTTAGTTAATTTTCTCATCAAGCTGATGTTTAAGGTTTTAAAAACAGAATAAGTTAAATTAGTTAAACGATATTATATGAAAGGTTATTGCGGTTAGTTGATTACAACGTAAAATAAACATTATGAATTGTTTTTTCATTCATTTTTCAATCTGTTCAAAGGATTAAAAACTGGTTTTGTGATGCTGCAGCTCTAAATTAATTGTGCAAATAGAAAAACACCATCAACTGTTAATTAATTTTTAAAAGCAAAAGTTGGTATTAGTTATTCGGTGCGAAGGGTGAATAAAATCAATTGAAAGCGAACTGGAAAAAGTTTATTATTACTATTATTATTATTATCATCCGTGCATATTGGAATCCAACAGGTTTATTGGTCAACAACATTTTTTCCATTCATAAATCTTTTAAATTTTGCCACGTTTTACAATAAATTTGTAAAAACGACTGTTGAATTAATCACTAAATTGAGCAAATTAATCGTCATCATCCAATTATTTGGGATCACGTCCGAAAATCAAATTACATTTGCATTACTCTGCGTGTAAACTGGTAAACTTTTATTAATTGCTCATTTAATCCGCTTGTAACGTTATCACACGTTGTTTTTCACTTGTTTCTTTTTTTCCTGTAAACGATTCATTTTTAGTACAATCAACGCAATAGGACAGTTTTCAACTTAGAGAATGAACTGGCGAATATGTGTTAACATTCATTTATTATCAATCAAAGCCAGTTTGGTTTACCACAGTTCCACAGTATACTTATAACTAGTGCGAAACAAAACGTTTAACAGCTGCTCTTGTTTTATTATATTTTTACTTGATATAAGTACATGAAAATAGACGTGCAGGTTTTTGAAGAAAAGCGCCTAAAACCATAAATCTTTGTCGTACTCTAGTGTCCGACCGAAACTGGTTTTTACGACCGAAACCGAAACCGAATTTCGACCGAAACTTCCTTATAAGGATCATGTTTTAAGAGAAAAATAAAGAAAACGTTATTATAATCAGTCAGTTTTATTTTTTTATCTTTAAATCGCATAGCTCTGCAGTCTTTGACATTTTCACTTATTGATAATCAGATCAAAATCAACATAACAACCCCTCATTTAAGGAAATACTTTAATTGCGCCTTAAAAATACTTAAAATAGGTGAGATGTCTATTTGAGTAAGTATAGTAGACTAGACTCACTTTTATCTTAATTAAGAACAAATTAACTTCTTCTAAACTTAATTCGTCATGTTGAATGACACTAAACTTCAACAGAAACAAAAGGTAAACGACTAAATTATAAACTAATCGTGATCATAATATTGCAAAAGGCGACGACTACTAATAATTTCAAGTAGGTATCGTTATTTCTTATTAGTATTCATAGTTAAACAATCTTATGTTATGGCGAAATGTCTACTAATCTACTTCGCTTGGATGGAATTTAACGCGCCGAATATGACCGAGCAGAGCGCGAGAACTCCCGCACGCAGTTTCGGTTTCGGTCGTAGTTTCGGCAGGTTTATCGCCGAAACCGAAACTCGTTTTTTTGCCGAAACTCGACCGAAACCGAAACCGAACTTTCGGTCGGACACTATCGTACTCAAAATTACTGTTGATGATTATTGAAAAGATGGTTTTGTGCCTATACCAGAAATACTTAATAAATATTGAGAAGTTGATTGAGGGATTGGAGGTTACAGTCGAAATCTGGGCCAGACTCAGGATGACATGAAAACTGGATCTGATGGATATAGGATAGGAGATGCTGTCGACAAAAATAATGTACAAATTTTATTGGAATAATTGTTAAAAAATACATAACGCACAAAAAATGCTGGTTCATCAACAAGATTGATATTTACGTGTTAAACAGAGAGTTATACATTCTACATTTTTGGGATTGTAATGGGCATGTATTTTCTCTTTTTGTTTCAGTATCCTGCTAAACTGATGTTAAAACTTTTCGTTCAATACATTCACCGTTATAATTAATAGTCAAGCCCAAGACATCAACCGCTAACCGTTACGAAACGGATTTAGTTTACAACGTAAGAAACGCTATAAAAGTTTAATGTTTTCTGATTATTGTTGTACGATTTGCCCAAATGGCCTTCCACCATAATATTAGTAATCCTTTTAAATTGTATGCTTGTACGGTAGCATAAAGAGAATAATGAGAACAGTTTTTCTTCGCCGGAATTAAATTTGTATCACCTGGATCTTCGACTTTTTTTATTCCTACAAGGAACAAGTAATTGTGTAGATATGTGTTTTGGTCGAAGTCGACTGTGTTCTCGCACAAAGCGTAATTTTATAGCCGTAGATAGAATCGCTAATGAAAGTTTCGCTTTATGTCACGCAGTCATTAAAGATAGATTTATACTTTTACCGCACGGGCCAGCAGACGGTCTCTCTCTCTCTCTCTCTCTATCCCTTCGCATAACCACCCTTCAAACCACCCCCGTACCCATCCGTCACAATGGGAAGGCACGACTTCGACTATAACACACTTTATTACTCGGTAAAGACCTTTTTCCGAATGCATAGCGCGGTGTCGTTGCGACGAAAACAATGGGTTAGTGGGGCATGCAACTCGCGCGACCCACGGCGTTAACTATTTTTTATGGAATTTGTCATTTGAAATGATGAGGACAAACCGTTAAGGGAACAAAAATTACAAATAACTTTTATTTTGATGTACCTACATGCATATGTTGTTGTATAAGACCCAAGAAAATAAAATGGACGTTTAAAATTGTTCGAAGGTATTCTGAACATATGCAAAAAATTTTTTGTGTGTGTTATAATCGGTTGTAATAAACACTTACGATCCATAAAATGTTTGTTATATGCGGATGATCAGTATCAGAGATGGTACCAACCAACATCACCGTTAATACACGTCTCTAAACCTTCTTTAAATACAAGTAATTGCACATAAAAAGGCAGCGCCGGATTGGATAGCGTTGATCACTGTGGTTCGCACTGTAGCTATGTTTTATCACTGCGATCAGGTGTACTAAAACTTTACAGAAACCCCACAAAACTGAAGACGAGGCAAATGGATTTTTAATAAGGGTGCAATAATTTCGGGAAAAACAAATGTTCTACGCATAGAATGAGCCTACATATTATTCTTAATGTAAAGATTAACTTTAGCCAAAACAAATAATAGATATGTATTCAACAAAATTAATTAAGAGACCAGTAAGTGCAATGAGCTAACCAAAAGTAATAAGTTTCTATTAAGGTATGAACCAATTTGCAGGTAATCGGATACAGGGGTTACTTATACTTGTGTAAAAGGAAAGCGAGAGTAACCGCAGCATGGTGGCTTTTATTTTAGTAATAACAAAGGAAACACATACGGATTTAGGTATATAAAAATAGAAACCGTTACAGAAATTAGGTACCCCCGACGATCTAAAGACGCTACTAGAAAAAATGCTCACGTTTTACAAATAAAGCGTTTCTTTATTTGATTTAGTAATGCAAGTCTATATATTGTATAGAATATAGATACATTCATTGGATTCGTTCTCTAATAAATCTTGAACAAAGAAGACAGCAGCGGGAGTGGTTCCTCCAGTTCCTTTCCTCTAAACATCACGCCTACCACCTGGTTTCTCGATCTTTATTCCAAAAAGACCATAAACCACTTTTAACAACCTCTCATTTGTTACAATTAATGTCTGCAGTTTGCCGACGGAATTTCTTAAGACGTCCACACCTGTCCGTCCTTCTAGACCTGAATTTGCGCGCTCGATAATAATGGATAGCAATTTCACGTAGTGGCTTACTATTCTTTCCTATCCTGACGAGGTCGCTTCCGGTCTTTTGGCGAACGATCTCCTTCAGTACGAGTACACTTTTAGAGAGCTAATAAAGACCACAAAACGGCGCGACTCACCGGTGTCCGTGACGATTTATTGCCTTAATGGCTCTTAAAGTGCCCGTTAACAAATCCGAAAGATATTTGTTAACAAATGTTCGACAACACTTAACAGATGTCGTCTTTATTTGTAAATCGGGTCATTATGCTATTATATATACGTATGTTGACAAATTGACGTAAACGTTGCAGGAAAAAGGACTTTTATAATTGCTGGTCACTTTTTGAAAAGGATTCTTTTAAAATTAAATGAATAAAGACAACAAAAACGGGAACCAGGTTTCGACTGTAAAATATTGCACTCCCCCACAAACTCTCATAATTAAAATTTCAAATACTTAGTTCTCTAGTTCAAAATATGTTCCTGTAAGGATAACGTATTGGTATACATATACGAACAGGATTCAAGGTGTTGCATGCTTCCAGATGTTTTTGCAAATAAAATGAAAAATTGAAAAGCATAACCTTTTCGGTTTGCAGAATACGAGAATGCATTTATACCCTTTTATGATTTGTATACCGAATAAATACCTGGAAACGGCAATCCGTTCGTTTTGCTACATTCATCGGTCTTTGGCATAAGACGCGCACAAGGGGATTGCCAAGACACAAATGTTTACCTCTTGAAGGATGAAGTGGCATATGTGCAACCCTTCTGCAGGTACAAATAAAAGTTGTTTTGGAACTCAAGATGCTACTTTTTGCAACATCTGGACTTAGGTATCCATTCGAATAATAAGGATTCTACGAAAAATTATATTCAGGGACATTTGGTATTTCGCGCCCTTGTGCAACGGACAGCTAATTATAAACCAAATATTGTAATATTTTTACTGTAACTGGTCAAAACTACAGCAATTATACCAAGATGTTTTCTTCTATAGAATATATGAAATTGCCTGTCGTTTGTATAAGACATTACACTAATTGTAAGTGTGAACATCATCGTCACCACAGGAGGAAGCAATATGAAGATTTTTGTTAAAACTCAATAAAGTTTGACCAGTTTTTGACTATTGTGTAGAGCAATTTGCGAGAGACCAAGTGGATGGAATGTACATAGAACTACGACCGGATTCAGGGCTGACTTGAAAACCCGGTTCATCTACCCTCCTTTACGTAAACCAAGTTCATGACATTGTAATTGAAGCAAACGTTTTGTGTAATCTGTTCTTCTTCTTCATTGTTTTCCGAAAGGTCGTGGATAGATGTTCCGGAGTAGATTGATTCCTGTTGGATATTTCCCGAACACGGCGTCGGGGTCGTCGAGGAGTCGAAAGTAAAATGCAGTAATCATTCAATTAGGCTGGGTGTGGCCAGAGCCTACTGCTGCTGTATAAAACATCGATCGAACCAGCGGTCATCGCATCGTTTTAAAAGTACGCTCTTTGATACTCTCGTTGCCGCTTTAAATCCGGCTGCGCATGCGGTCAACGGGGGCTAGCGTTGCACCTCGCGGCTACATCCCGTCCCGTCTGTCCATCCGTCCGGCCGGCAGGCGCTCATTCGCAGTAAGCTTTGGAAAAACTAAACTTCTACGTACCTACACTATGCAATTACGAACTCGGTACAGCACACGAGTGCGCGCGGGGACGATGGGGTGGTTGTTGCGAGGGGGTGCGCGCGAGAGAGGCGGAGGCAGCGATGATAAAAATCACCAGACGGTGGAGACTGGACCTTTAATTGATCGATCTTGCCGTCCGACTCTTCCACGTTGCAATGAGAAAAAGAGACGCCAAAGTTGGGGGATAACCCATCTATGTTGTATCTGCCACGTACACCATACAATCTACCTATGTACATGTACCTGCTTGACTGACTGTGTTTTCCTGCCTACCGTTCGTTTGTTTATTTGCTGATTTCGAAAAGAATCGGTCGTCCTAATGTTTTTTTTTTCTTTTGGTCGAAATTGATCTCTCTAACCCAGTTCGTTCAGATGGGAATGCGGTGTTCCATATTGGAGCTTTTTATTGTAATCTCAAAGGCATTCAGTAATTCGCAATCTAAGTTAAGGACACGTCGAGCAGTTATTAACCATCAGGACAATAAAGCAACGCGTCCTTGACAATAGAATCCTGTTTGACAAACGAAGCAAACTTATTCTTCTGGTCTGGTCGATAGATACGTACTTTATGCACTTTATTTTCAGTTGTTTTCTTATCGTCTTTTTATCTGTAAGAGATTTTTATCTGCTAAAAAAAAGAAATGGTCTATATAACTTTTGTAGATAATTATAGGATAATACAGTGTCTAGAAAGGATAAGGGGCGTTTGTGAAGTCAGAAAGAAAAAGTTTTTTAATAAAATAATTCGAAGTGGTCTGTATTCTGTCGAAACTGCCAGACGCGGATCGCGATTTCGATCTTTTTGGATCACATCAGCGCGTCGCAGGCAGCTCCGACAGAACACAGACCAACTTTTACCTGCTGTCTTAACAGTGCGTCTTAGAAAATACTACAAATGGCGCAGAAAACGCCATCTGTAGCGTGAAAAACACTAAACTCTTGCAGTTGTGGAACCAAAAAGTTTCTTAACATGTCACAATAGCGGCCACTGTTTACCGTAAGTGTTCGGCTTCGCCAATCTTCAAAAGAAGAAGGTCCAATGATGCCTTCGCCAGACATGGTAGCCCACGCAATAACTTTTGGACTATGTAGTGATTGTTCATGTTTATGTCTTGTATTTTTTATGTCCCTGTAGCTACAGTTCTGTTTGTTTACGTGACCATTTAAATGAAAGTTCGCATCGTCACTAAACAAAATATTTTCAAACGTTGAAACGTGTTGAAATCGGTAACGTTCAGTTTTTGAACTAACTGAATTTTGTAGGCTGTAAGATGTAAATCTTGCTTCAGAATCTTCTGTAACGACGATTTTTAATGTCAAATTCTTGACTGCGTTTGCGAACTGATTGAGATAGATTTTAACGTGTTTATAAGTGTTACTTTACTACTTATTTCACATCTTTACATACTTTTATGAACAATAAGTCGGTTAAATACTCGATATCATACGTATTATTACGTGACAGTTCAAGTATTTCAATATCTATTAGTAAAACAATGTTGTGGGTTATGAAGTGGACGAAATTGTGACGATGACAGGTACGTATGCACCTATGCAAGCGCAGTCTTTAGTATAATTTACTTTAATATCAGTATTTGTAGTGCGGTGCGTTTATAAACAATAATTGATACCGATTTCGAAGCGTTTAATTCCGATTGCGGCAGAGAACGCTGCATATTTAACGAATAGATTGCTTTGCGTATCTCGGTCATGATGTAATAATTAATCCTTAACTGACTCCGATGAAGAAGTAACGTGCCTATAATTGAAATTAAATTATTATCATCCACCATTACATTAAACACCGAAGTACATATTTCTTTAGGTTCGTACCGTGAAAGAAATCTAAAAATATAGCGGCAGATATTAATGTATTACGATTTAATCATCCAAATTTGATGACCATACGCCCCATTTAATATCAAACAATATATTACAATCAATATAAAAGTGGATCACTTGAAATGAATCGAAAATGATGTTTCAAAAAAGAAGTCCCATCGTATCTATCAAATAATTTGGCGAACAATGTGTAGCAAAAATTATGAAGTTACACACCAGAAGCTCCAGTGACCCAGTCTGAGTGTTCATCTCTCATGTAATTCACCCCAGCTAACCTAGAACCCCATGCACCTTAAATTCGCCCTTATGCCACATCTCCCTTAGAAGATCGTCGTTCTCCAGACTCCGCTGCGGTAGCACGAGCCTAAAATGCATCAGCGGGACTCGACCCCCTTTGAGAAAAGAATCGAGGGCGAGCGATGAAACAGTGAGGTATTTGCAGAAGAAGGGTGCAGCAGTATTAGTTATAGACAAGGAGGGGTTCCTTCTTTGTTGCCAATGTAAGAGAATAAGTCAGCTGGCTGCTCCTGAGGTTACTCCCCTGGATACGTCTAGGTGCAGCTGTTCTACTGCAATTTCTGGTACTTAACGACGTCCAAACAGTGACGTAGACGAGAGAACCAACGAAAAATTACAGAAATGTCAGTCACCTACATTGCTAGAAGTTTGGAGTTGCTTTTGCTTACTTATAACAACCGTTAAAAATTAAATATTTCCTCAGGTACTCCCTTCATTGCATTTACATTTTTATTATGTTTAATCTTCCATGAAAAATTTTAACTGGAGTAGGTAGATACCTTATCAATCGTTTTTAAGATAAATTTGATTCAATATTGAAAAACAACAGCTAAAACGTAGGTGTTCTTCTTCAGCCTAGTTATGGGAAAATAAATGAGGAAATGTAAACAAACGCACGTCACTGTTTGTCGCTTATCTTCCGCTCACTTCTAACAAATACAATCTAGTAAGCGCGTGTCGAGCACGGGCCCCGTTTTTTGACCCTCCGTCAACAAAAGAAAGTCGCCCCTGCCTATCGAGGCGCACTACGATACACCGCTCCGCACCGGGCCGTAATCTTAATGCCTTTTGTTATGCTAACGCCGTTAAACGGAACATCTGCCCGTTACGTCACCGGAATAAGACGACGTACGTCTCAAGGCTGCTGACGTAGCGTGCTACGTCACTTAAGAAAACGGTCTCAAGGTTGCATTATATCCGGTGACGTCACGTCTTACGTTATCCCTTGATCTTTCTTCTCCGGTTCGTTGCGGTCGAGAAACTTATACGGGAAGTGGGAGGGCTTGACGCCTGGCTTCTGTTACCGAACAAAAAGACGTGTTTCAGTGATTCCTTCGTTGCTCCTTCGAAGGGCGACAAAATAAAAACTGACCTCCTTGGGGCAACAAGTTGAAAGAAATACACAAGGTTCCTTGTTTGTCAACAAGGAAGACTTCGCGTAAAAGGAGAAGGGTTGGGGCGACAGGTTAAATTAGTAATTTTGAAAAAGTAAAATGAAAAAGGAATTCATTTTGTCAAGATGTCAAAAAAAATCAGCGCTCAATTTTTGCCTTTTAATTTTGCCAAATATTGTTCGATTTTCCATTTTGTATCCGGTCTTAGAGCTAAGTTCGTTCTGAGGCACGAACGGTATAAACTTCAACCATCACATATGATAGGAAAATTTTTTGTTCAATGTCACCAGGAAGGTTTCAGTTAACCTAACGCAGCCTTACCCAAGTCCGGCGTAATTTTCTAATTTTTAAGTTTGAATGAGATCTATTGGGTAGATGAAACTCAATTCATGCAATAAATCGAAGATTGTTCCGTATTCTATGTAAAAAGGTAAGGGGTAGATTTAGAATTCATCTTCTGGTATAGCCAAATTGGTTGTTATAGTACTTCTTTAATTGACTACTAGGCGAGTATTCGTGTTAAGAAATAATTATTATCGATTCATGTAATAATTTCTTAAAATATTAAGTTTTGGTTTTAATGTTTACTCCTTATTTTCATTCAACCTACGTGGAGTATACATGACTGCAAAACTGAATAGTGCAGTACGACAGTATAGTGTACTGTAGCTATCGGTGCAATAACATTTACCAAACGTATCGACCAAAACACCATTAAACTATCATTTTCTTTCGATGTATTTGTGATGTTGATGTATCAGATAGGCGGCGAATGGCTATTTCCTTGATAGTGATCGTACTTTTGCATGTTCACACGAAGACGACGAAGGTGTTTTCCCATGTCGTCTCGTCAAACGGCTAGCGTGCTCAGGGGCACCGCATCCACCCCGGCTCATGTTGAACATTATGGGTGCCTAATATCTACCACCGGCAATAATGGTGATGTCGGCATACAGTGGGGCAAAAGACGAAATTGAAAAACAAAAGACAAATGCAAAACTGAAGCTTTAACAGTTTTAGTCCTATATGTAGGTAATACATTCGGCTTTAGTCTCAGTATCACTTTACAAAATTATATCCCCTGCTACTAAGCATTGGCCTGAAAACGCACATAATTGATAGATTTTAATGATTGATTAGCATAATTATCGCAAATTTTCTGCTTTTTCGTAGGCGGAAAACTCATAAAAACGTGGAAAAAACAATTATCCGTTTGGAAAAAGGCAACTGTCTGGTATTTTATTTGTTTTTCACGGTGCCTACGAATTGTTGTGTTCTAAATTGTAATAAAATATAAAAAAAATATTCATACCTACTCAAGACGTCAAAATTTTTAATGGGTTGCGTTCGGTTCTGCACGTACGTGTAAGTAGGTACGTTTTGTCATTTTACCCCACTGTGCGACGGTGGTTACACGTCACGCACCGGAACAGCTCATTGTACCGACTACTTAGGCGCTTCCGCTAAGCGCCACATTTCCGCCACGCTACTTCCGCTGTTTTCTTTTAATCTATCTTTTCTACAGGTGTGACTTAATTATCTGATCCAGCCCTTTCGCGTTGTTTTTGTCCTATTTCGCGTGTACGTGGAATAAACAACCGCGGCGATAGTGTCACATTTTTTAAACGGCAATTTTCCTAACGCGAACAGGAAAAAGTATGAGGCGCTTGAACCAAGGAACTCAGTTAGCTGCCATGCAAATCACAGTAAAATTTTACACCAATAATCTTTTTTCCTTATTTATAAAGGGTCTGTCCAAAAATCTTTAAAATTACCAAGATCCTTGAATAAACTGATGAACGGTGATCAAAAAAGAAAAGGCCCAATAGAATACAATGTTCATGATAAATTATTTTGACAATTAATTAAAACGTAAATGCTACTTACTAACATGGGAATTTGATCATTCCTTCGATTTTTAAATAAATGTGAAGCACATACATTTTTTGAAATCCAATTTCCTAATTTACAACTTTGTAAAAGTTAATTATTCGGATCGAAGGATGCTGTCGAAGTATATACACAGTAGGTAGGTAGCATCTTGAGTTGTCCTCAAGGAAAGTTGTTTAATTAAATTGGCTTAAGTTTAGGGACCGATGTCAAATTGGCCATCTTTAATTGTGTTTTGTTGATTAATCTCATTGAGTGGCCGTCCTTTTCAAGCAATTTGGAAGTAATTTACTGTCCGGACCGACTTGGATCGGCGACCACTCGGAGATTTAAGATTTATCCATGCGACAAAACGATCTATCGAACTGTTGAAAGTTGAGCCTCAAGAATGTGATTTAAAGACGATTTTGGGGAAAGCGAACCTGTTTTCTTGCTTTTCACTATCCGTGTGGTACATTTTGGAAATTAATTTTACTTTACTTTTTCAGTGGAACCATCAGGTCAAGTTTGACTGCAATTTTTAACGGTTTTGTCTTTTAGAGATTTTTAACACCGTCTTAAAATGAAAAAGATTTTTTTGTTAAAAAGATTTTGGAAAACTTCAGTCAATAATAATAATATTTTTCGAACTGATTATTTTCCCGTGTCTTTTATAATGCTTTAATAAATGACCAACGTTCAGTAGATTCTATGAAACAATTTGAAAATATGTACATTTAGGCAATTTATAAAAGGTCAATCAATTAAAATTTTCGACTAATTGTGATTTATGCATTACACTAACGATTAGGTCATAATATTTAAAGGCGGAACTTAAACGAAAAGTTTAGTTGATACACACATAAGTATGCTTTAACATCCCATAATATCTACTGGGTAATAGTGACATATTTTTTAAAAAGTTGTTAATGCTTGAGATGTTTTCTGTAGAAATGCGTTTCCACGAACCTGTTTGTAACAGCAATAGGATCTTAATTACGACTTTTCAGAAAGACCACTGCGTCCCCCTCCTAATTAGCTTCTTCATTTCCTTGAAAGAACACACCTTTCCCCCATTAAAACATTCCGGATGGTAGATAATTCAAATTTATGGAAGTGAGGGAAAGACGAAGTTTTCCCAGAGGGAAAGGACTTACTCGCATCTTTTCTAAGTGATTATCGAGCCTTTCGAGCGGATTACCTCGCATTTAAGACGTCGGAGTCGGCACCGAAGTAACAACCTGTTGAATAGAAAATCTTACAAGGGTGCTACTTGGTCTCCCAAGTTCTATATCTTGAAGCAACAGTTGGCTGTGGCGAGTATAAAAAAGAAATCCTTAAGAGATGCTTCTTCCTTAAAGTGAACGAATTAAATTGACTTTTGTCGGAGCAATTTCGCCACTTTGCGGGAGATGAAAATCTGTTTATACAAGAAAGAAATTCAACTTAAGATTTAATAACACCCTTAATTTAATTCGTCAGACCTTATTTCAACTTTATCACACCTTAATTCGTTAATAAAACGGATTTATATGCGTTAAAAGAATATGCTTTAAACCGCGTTAATAAAGGTATAAAACTAGGTATAATGTTTTGTAAATATTAATGTAAAAATTCATTTTAATTTTTATTTAGTCCCTCGCCGGGAACCGAACCCAAGATCTTTGGTTGTACGCCCCAATGCACAGACTACTAAGCTAGGAAAGGTGACAATAAAAATAACGATGAAATGTACTTAAGGGGTCACAAATTCGTCCAACTAACGTATATATATCAATATCATATGAAATTCTTTAAGAATATTAATTAAACGACAAAAAAAGACAATATTTCCGTAATTTCAAAACACCAACCCATTTAATAATTCTTTAAGTTGGACAAATTATTTCTTATCGTAATAATTTGTTGTTTTCGTTTTTAAGGTAAAATATTTAGCTACTTACATCAAAGTATCTATTTTTACTTAAATAGATTTACAATCATAAATCACATAAGTAAATCTAAGCTTTCAGATCTTCTAGATATAGATACATTCTAACGAATCTACTTAAATTTGAGCAGATTAAAAGAAAACTACATTATATTTTTTATTGTCGGTAGGTATTTAGAAGTTTCCAATTGTTGGCAGATTTCTTCTTTAAGGTTTTTGTTAATTTAAAACATATTTGCTTTGGCCAAGTGTAATTCTTGTTAATGTGCAAATGTTATGAGAGTTTCCTTCCAACAAGAATAAACCCTTTAGCATGTGTTGCCACTGTAGAACAAGGTCGAGTGGGGATCGGTAATTGTCTTACTGGGGTGCACCGAAGGTGGAAGATTTATTAAGACAGTTCCGCTCAGAAGGGCAGCCAGCTAAGTTAACGCTAAACTATCTTGAACGCGGATTCCTTGTCACCTTTGAAAACAATTAATCACGACCATTGTTGCAAGTTCGGTTGACAAATGAAGCTCGCTTTAAGCTAAGCCAGTCAGAGGGCAACAACTCTGTTGTCGAATTCTTGCTCGGGCGATTACAATAAAGGACCTCAACACCCCCGTGCCCTACAAGCTACAGCTTATAATATAACTGCACTCCGGCGATCATTACTGACAAACGACCTCTCAAACAATTGGAAGAAACATTTAATGGACGTGGGAATTTCGTCATTAGGACTTGTGATAGTACCGAGGACTATCTGTGATAGTGGGAACTACAGTCGTAAATAGACGAAAATGCGGGGGTGACATATTTTGTCACCATATCCTCTTTTGGTTGTCCCTAGTTTATTCAGAATCGCAGGTCAACTGTACTTTCAGTGAAACCCTTTTCCATTTGAGTTCGTTAGAAATAAAATATATTTGTATTTGATTCGAAGCAAGGAAGTAAAGGAAATATTGAATTTTTAGAAAAAAGTGTATACAATATATAAATTTATTGTAAAAAAAGGGAAATTACATAGAGTTAACGTATTCCAATGTGAGTCAGTAAGAAAGATAGAATACGTATGTCGTTAAATAATTGGTTCACACGTAATCTGTATGTACCTATACGTAATGATACTCTACCGTAGTGTATTTGTTGATCTAACAAATGACTGTGGACAAGACAGTGAAAGACTAGGGTTTTTGTAAAATTTCATCCGATTTTATTGTACGGTCAAATTGATATTTGCGATTAAAACGTAAAAAGAAAACGTTTTTGATTGCAATCAAAACGGTTACTTGGAATTTCCTCTCATAATATTATACTCAGCAACTAACTGACAATCAAAACGTTTGAAATAAAAGATCGAATTGTATCATAGGCCCACTTTCGATACCCACGACGCAGTCGTTTAACCAGAATTCTTAATTAAAAATTGCTAATTTTAACGTATTCCAATTGGAAATAAACAGTGGGAAAAAATGCGCGGGTTTAATTATCCCTTTTTAAATGTATAATTGGTTGCATATACGAAAATTCGCCGAAATAAAAATTAGCGTAAGTACTACCCTTTGAGTTTGCACGGGGTGAATTAGCCTCTTACGTTAGTAATATTACTATATTTATTGAAGCAATTGTTTGCTACGACTAAACCCGCCCTTAAATTTACTACTGAACGCATTTTTGTCATACAACTTTAATGTTCGTGTCATTTTGATATTTCAAAGTTACCTATAGATACATTAACGGTTGTTATTTCAAAGACTATAGATGCTTTGAAGCTTTCCGATGATGGGCAACGTATTATATCGTTGTTTTAATGGAAAAGTATTTTTTTCAAAATCAAAGCTATCACTAGCAGTTAGCTTCGATTCTTAACTATTTAATCCATTATTAACTAAAGTGTACATTAAGTACAGTCCCTTTGAATATCTAAAGACTAGGTAGTAGGTCATAAAATCGCTTATTACGTCTTCTACCTAATCGTTTGCAATTTTGTTTAGCAGTGACACTGCCATTACATAGAAACACTTTCAAATAAAATTCCTTGTTATAAGCGTTCGTGTCACACGCGAGAACTAAAGCAAGTTAGAAACTTTTAAAATCGTATTAAGTAAACTAGCGTTCGGAAACAGTTTATGCGCATTTCTTCCCCTGTCGGTGTTTATGAGCTTCGTGCACTTTTTTTTTATCCACTGTTCTTTCAGTTTTGCCAATATCCAGGCACCTGTAGAAAATTTGCATGAATTATTTACCTCAATCGAATGTCCATTTATATAGTAAGTAAAAAATTGTCGTGTTTGTATCGAACGTGTAACGACGGATTAAACCGTCGAACGAATGTTTTAATTGTGTGGCCAGTAATGAACTTATTTGTAATGTCAAGTGCAATTATTTATGGTTTCAATGCGTGGTTATTTAATTCCTCCCTGACAGTTTTAAAACGGTTACAACTACATTGTGAAATTTTTGAGTATATTTCAGTATCATTTCCATGATCTATGAACATTTATCTACAATCGTATTTATATTTATTTTTAAATCAGTTCAAATTTACTTGTTCTCCTCCAATTTCCCATACTATTATTGATTCCAACGTCTTTTGCACTGAACGAACACTGGCAGAACCTTATGTTCGTGTTCTACAATTGTTTGTTCAGTTTAGGCACACCTTAACGGCTACACGGAGAAAATAAAAAACGAAAATTTACCTATATATGAAAGTGATATTTACAATTTATTCTATTAGCCAATAGCAATTTGGACCTGAATTTATAAAAGTAAAATCCCAGCAGAAGGTATTTTAGTTGATATTACAAATTTAATTGTAATGCTAAAACGTAGGTGTTCTTCTTCAGCCTAGTTATGGGAAAATAAATGAGGAAATGTAAACAAACGCACGTCACTGTTTGTCGCTTATCTTCCGCTCACTTCTAACAAATACAATCTAGTAAGCGCGTGTCGAGCACGGGCCCCGTTTTTTGACCCTCCGTCAACAAAAGAAAGTCGCCCCTGCCTATCGAGGCGCNAATATTGCTGCGTCAATTGGTTATTAGACTGAGGCCCAGCACTCGGAAATTTTGAAAAGACAACTAATGTCAAGATCAAGGAACCACAAACTAATCAGTTGATGTTAAAACTGCGGCAATTTATAACGGGAAATAATTAGTTAACAATGAACACCGGCCGTGAAAATTCATCCGGAATGTATCTGATGGGTAAAATGTTCCAATTTGTAAGCAAATAGGTAAATTAATAGAGTTTTCTAAATGGAATTAAAATGTTTAGGCAGGTGGTTCTTTTTTTAATCTATGCAACTACGTCCATCAATTACGGGGTTATCATCACGAATAACTAAATTATACAATTATTTGTCTTTAATTTGTGGGAATCCTATGTTATTATGTGTGTATTAAATAGGTTATATTCTTATCAGATACAAGTAAATACTCCGAAATATTTTTTATACGCATTTCTTCCCGAGATAAAAATGTTTAGTCTCTCAGAGTCTCTGAAAGCTAGACTCGAGTCTCCGTCTCTCATCAAGTCTCTCTGGTGTCGCTGAGAGAGGCTGTTGAGAGACTGTCAAAAAAACTGTTTAGCGTCTCTGAACGAGAGACTCGAGTCACTCATAGAGAGATTCTCATTTCGTATCCAGTCTCTGAACGAGAGACTCGGATCTCTGAACGAGAGACTGGAATCTCTCAATAAGTGATGTCTCGATAGACATTATTAAAGTTTTCTAAGTTCAATATATTTCAGAGATCTCAGTCTACGAGAGACTTCATAAATTGAGTAGCACTGCGTATGGTGGTTACCCTGTGGAATTATTTTATTCGATAGTTGTTACCTAGTATTTCGTATGACATTTACACTTCGTAGGTACTTGATAGCAGTATGTATGTAGTGTACCATTAGCATGTTGAATGTAGCTTGCGGCTAGCATGTAGCCTATCAGAGCTTTACTGCGTCTTCAGCATTTTACGCGGTTCTTTATTGCACTGTTATTTTCGGTGATGTGGAACGTATTCTTCATTTTATTATGGGAAACTATCCATTTTACAGGTTTTTTATTCTGACGAATTTCTGAGGAACGTTAGTGTACAAAAAAAGAAATCAAATTACAATTTCTACTTCACAATATAAGTAATTATTTGTAGGAAAGAAACTTAACAAGTTTTTTCAGGTATTTACTTTTCCTCCACATATAATCCTGGAAACAAGTTATATATATGCTTTTTATATTCAGTTCCAAATTCCGGTTAAGTAACAAAACAATGCTCGAACAAAACTGGTTGTTATTTTCGTTTTAACAGGTAATATTCATCCCCAGAACATTACCTACTAACTTATTTACCTAATGAGATGTATTCTGAATTCTGCAACTGGTTTGCAATTGTATTGCGTTTTTTCTTTTTTTTTCACAAAAGAACTGCTTTAAATATCTGTGGCATTAGGTTCTGTTTTGTGTAGAGACTTACGCACATAACAGCAAACAAAATATTTTAACCTTACTTCCAACATTCTTGCTTTAATATGGTGTTCCTGTTATTTTAAAGGTACTTATATTTAGTTCTAATGATTATACTGTCCGATATACAGGATGTTCCACCGAAAGCGGTTTATTATACTTTTAATAAAAATAATGTTTTTTATAAAAGTGGGTTTGAATCATATGGTGTATATTCAGAAAATATTTGGACACTACCAAACTTGATTATTTTATATGAAACATCCTGTATATTTTATATTTTTGGTTTCTTTGTTTAATTTTTGGTCGACTTTTTTAACAGTTTCCTGCACCTATCCAGTAGTTTTTGGGATATTTCAGCTCTTGCAATGAGACCAAATAGCATCTAAACTATAAAAGCTAAAAACCTGAGGTTTAAATAGTTCGTTTTAGCAGGAATCACCGTATCCTTTTTTCTATGGACAAAATGTGTACGTTATTCAGAGCGGGAAATATTGGAACCTACTTTTGACAATGTTATAGGTCGAGTAACTTTTCTTTTAATGGAATGACCTTTCTAAATGATACCGTTCGATGCGAAATTAAAAGCTGTCTACTGATATAAGGTTTTAAATAAAAAATAATCGTTTGCCTATTTGTTTCAAACAGATACGTTCCTGCTTTACTTTATTTCAGTATTTCTATACTTTTAATCATGTCTAGAAAGACGGCATTCTGCATCTACCGGTCGTTTAGATTTTAGAATAATCAAATATTTAAATTAAACGACAAAAGCAGATGGCAATAAAACCATTTATTGGAATATATTACAGTAAAAATGAGAAAGAATTCGATTATATTATTTCACTGGTCTTGCTGTAATTACGATAGTAACAGATCCCAAACCGGAAATAAAACTTTGAATACCGCGGCAATAAAATGCGTATACAGCGCAGGTTACCAGTTGATTATCTTTCACATAAAACACGCGCCTCTTAAATTTTATGAAAGGGTTGTTATTACCGATGACTGTAGTCGGTACACATACGTACAATGTGCATACATATAAAGACACGAATATACGAATACGTCGCGTCGTGGTGAGGACGAAGAAAAGTCTGGGTTTGTGGCATATGCACTTAGGACAGATGTCGCCTAGTGCGACTCCCTTGTTTGCAGACCATGGCGATTGCCAGGTGGTAATTTCTTTGAAGGGAGGGTTACCTGGCAGATGTGTTTTACTGTTTTACCCCTTAACCTACCCTTACGACGTGCAGACTGATGGTAGGATGATGGTGCGGCGTGCACGGCGATTTTGCCGATCGCTCATGCGTTTCCACTTGCTCACAGCTATTTTCTTGACGCGTCAACCGACGTATGTGCGCTATGAAAGAATGAATGGTAGAAGAAGAACGTCGTTTTCTTTGAAAGGGACTTGTAGGGCAAGGAGAGCAGGTTATATCATTTGATTGTGGGGACCTTTAGTATTTTTTTTTTACCGAATACACTTGTCTATGTGGTAAGGTGGACGATAAGTTCCGCTTAATCTAATACTAGCATCATAAAGAGGTAAAGTTTATTAGTTTGGATATCTATAGTGGGTAATCTCCGATAATACGTATCCGATTTCAAAAATTCTTTCACTAATATTTGGAATGGACCATCAGGGTAAAAACTAGGCGCTATTAATAAAAGGGCTGCTTTCAGTAGAAAAGTTGTAGAGCCTAAAAGGACCTGTAAAAATATATTAAGATTAATTCAAAAATTATTAGAAATAGCGGTAGTGGGCGTAGCCATGGGGACTGTTGGTAAATTAAATATAGTTACTCTGTCCAAATTTTGACAGATGGTATTTGGTTAATCGCGACATCCTCAATAGCCTAATGTAATAATTCTCTCAGCGGGCGTTTAGCCGCAGCCTTCGGTACCACATCCTACATGACCGAATATCAAACTACAATTTAAATTCGTCCAAGATGTTGGTGTAAAGATGTATATAAAGAAATTATCATCGTCAAGCCAAAATCCTTGAATATGATTATACAAAGATTTAGAGAAAGACCCACAGAAAAGAGATTTTTTCAAATTCAATAATCAAAGAAAGGTGTCAGACAGATGCACACTGTCACTGCTACTTTTTAATCTATACATCGAAGACGCGATCAACATCATTAAAGACAGTTCAACTGAAGGGATAGATATACAGGGGCAAAAGACTAGTATGCTTGCATTTGCAGATGATATAGCAGTATTAGCATCTACCAAGCAATTGGAGATAGCTTCATAGATGAAATAAAATAGATGCGGTATTGATAAAACGGTATTGAATGAAAATAAATAAAAGTAAAACAAAAATACTTGTATGTAAATGAAGAAAAAGTAGGTAAAGAGCGAATATAAGGATAGGAGACGAAAAATTAGAAGAAAAGGATGATTTTAGGCATCTAGGAAGTCAGAGAAGTCAGGACGGAAGGAGTAGTAAGGATATAAAGCAGAGGATAACGCAGAGTCGAGTCGCCTTCAATGAAAAGAAGTCACTTCTATGCTTGCGAACGGTTGATTCAGAAATTCGGAAATTATTGTTAAAGGTGTATGTTTGGAGCACGGCATGGTACAGGTACGAAAAATGGACGGTGAGTGCAGCAAAAAAAAATGGTTAGAAGTGTTTGAAATGTGGTGTTACAAGCAAATGATGAGGATACCGTGGATAGAGAAGGTAA
This sequence comes from Agrilus planipennis, assembly GCF_000699045.2. Lineage (NCBI taxonomy): Eukaryota > Metazoa > Arthropoda > Insecta > Coleoptera > Buprestidae > Agrilus > Agrilus planipennis. The sequence continues at coordinate 579,783 of NW_020440825.1, forward strand.
GAAATGAAAAGGTATTAGAAAGAATAGGAAGAGAAAGATTTCTATGGAAGTCAAATAGAAATAGGTGANTTAGGAGGAGTAGAGGTAAACCTAGATTAGATTACTACTCACAAATAGTTAAGGATGTGGGTTGCTCTAGTTTTGGGGAAAAGCGAATATTAGCCCAGGATAGGAAAGAGTGGTAGTGCGTATCGAACCAGTCTTAGGACCGAGGACCTTATGATGATGAATAATGAAAGAGGTACTAGTTGGATTTAAATTCAAAAATTGAAAATCGTATGTATCTTATTTTTAAAAGCATTTAGTTACACTTTTCGCAATAGATTTAAAAGGACTTGATGCATATGTCCTGTAAAATACATTTATATAAACTTGTAACTTCACAAAAGAGTCAATAAGAAATCGATCAAAATCGATCAAACGCCGGAACAAAAAATAAGTCGGAAGCATCTGAACAAACTCCTTAGAAGACCACCCTTAATAAAACGTGTCTGATCGCGACTCCTGGCAAACAAATACACATTAGACGTGCCTCTTGAAATTGTGGCGTGATGCGGTTACGCCAGCTGAATTCCTTTTTGTAATCCTGATTCGTCTTTGTGTGGAAATCGTATTTAGGCTTTATTCATTCGTTATTATGGACACTTAAGAAGATGTTAAGTCTCTGTTCGGCGAAGAATTACAGATATCGATGTCTGAGATTTTGATCGATGGGCCGCCCACATAATAATGTGTATCGTATCTTCGGGATTGTTGACCGAAAGAAAACATCAATTGAAGACGTCACCGAATTGCGATACCATCTGCGCTTCTTCATATGAAAGGAACAAACAATATCGCGCTGCCAAATGCTAGGTACAAGATCAAATTACCTTTGTTTGATTCTAATGGGTGTTTTTATAATAAACGAGCATCTCGGCCTATAACAAAGGCGCATGTGGAGTAGATGCGGCTGACCAAAGGCCATTATTTAAGTTTTCTTGTGGTCAAGAAACCATAAAAAGTATAAAGTTTAAGCATCTGTAGATTAAAAAAAAAAAAACAAACACATCTTTATTTGGTTAACCGCAGGGCTTTGCCTACTGGATACGATACACTCAACTACGTATCGTCACTGAAGCAAAATTAATATCCTGAATTGATAATATGAAATAGGAAAAGAGATCAATATTTCAAAAAAATTACTTTACGTAAATTTCTAAAACAGTAAAGTAAGGCTGAAGAGGTACAACCAAGTTACTGTAGAATCCGCTTATAATGACATCGAAGAGAAATGACAAACACGTCATACTAAGCGGGTGTCATACTTAGAAAATAAACAACTTTCTATTTTGGTTAGTTATTTAGTTTAATAGAGAGAAAAACTACAAATTGTATATATTTATTAACAGAAAAAGAAAAATTGTAATATCAATATATCAGCAAAATAAGCGAAAATGTTATTATTAATCATTTGGGTCACTATAGCCGGATATGATTTCTTGAGAATCAGTCATAATAAACGATATGTCATTTTAAACGGAGTCATTATATCCAAACTTTCCTATAGAGAATTTAATATGAAAACCAAACTTAACACTGCAATTACTTCATATTAAGCGGTTGGTCAATATAGGCGGAGTCATAATAAACGAATTCCACTGTACTTTTTTTCTTCTTTCCACTTGGGACTGTAGTCATTTGCTGCGTTTTGAACACGCCGTTGTTAAGTTAGGAAATACTTCATGAGTAGTATTTGGATCCGTCAAACGGGCATACACCATCTGGTGGCAAAATTTATAACTCGAAAGAGGGAAAAATTTACATAGGAACTGTGCACGCAAATTGTAAAATTGTTTATTAAAATAATAAAACACGTTAAAAAAGTAAAAATTTTTTTGATGATGGAGTCGACGAAGTTTTCTTCTAAAGTTAAATCAAATAAAAAGTTAATATGTTCAGTGAAAAGCTGCAATAGCACTTCAGACATAGATCTTCACTCTTCACCTACATTAACTACTTTCCAATAAAAACTAACCGTTTTATATATGTAAAAAATATATTCGGAAAATTAGAGAAAAAAGTAAACTAATAGAAGCTTGGATGAAAGCAGTAGGTATCAAAGAAGTGAATTCCGGAATAAAAATTTGTTCACGTCATTTTAATGCACATGATTATATTTCAGCAAGTATTTACCATCAGCCATAACCTTAATATTTAAAACTAGAATCATACTAAAATTATAAAGTGAGAAATTATTTATTCCTGTGTAATTGATTTAACACAATTCTAATGATACGATATAAGTATTTTGAGGTTAAGAACCTACCTGCTGCAATACAACAAAGTTGCAATAATGTGTTTGCAACGTTCTCTTAAATCGGCTTTGCACGTGCAAGTCATTGATATGATATTGCTTAAATCACCCAGAATCACCTCACCAATTATATAACGTGAATCACTTTTTAAATCCGAAGTTTGTAAAAAGTAGGCAGTAAACTTGACGGAATTTGTTATTTCCGAATTTTATAATGTGATTAGCATTAAAAACACGCTCACCTTCAACGAAATTTCCTTTCCGAGGCTTTGTGTCAGCCCAATCACATGTTGTGTCGATACTTATCATTTTATCGTAATTTAAAAACTTGGAAATTGCACGGTACACTATAGGAACTACAATAAATTTTCCCTAATCGGCGCCATGTATTTAGGCTCTTCCCATTTCACGGATCCCAATGAACGTACTCGGATTTTATGTAACACAATCAGTTTTATCCCACACAATTGTGCCAGTGTTTTTTTTTTTTAATATTTTTATTGTATCTTATTCGTTCGACTCAAAACTTAATTTATGGTAATTAAAATCTCTCCGAATAGGCTAGATTACAATAATACATATGTATGTCTATGTGCTAGAATAATACATACGGGTATCATTAGAGGTCAGTTAAAAACATAGTAGGTACCTATAGGTACAGAAGTATCCTACACCGTGAATCCGGAATACCGACTCGCTCTTGGACCGCATCGCCAGCGGATATCCTTTGGTCCACCCGCGACATCGTAGCCGTGATCACCGGGAAAACGTTAACTCTGCGCCCACACATCTTAATCTCAATTAATTAATTTGTAATTAAAAATACTTGAGGTTTGTATAATTTCGCCCATACTCATTTTGTCGAAAATACGTAAATTGATACAAAAAGGACAAAATTATTAACAAGTATTATAATCTGTAGTAGTTATACGTAGATATCTGACCGGTTCAGTCTTTTTCTCTCTTCCTATATTGAGCTAAAAAGCACTAGGGGACCGTTCATGTATTATGAAAGGAGAATATGCTGATTTTAGACGGCCCAATTCCCCTTTATAAAAAAAGAAAAATAAGAAAATTGTGGTTACAAACATATTCGAAATATTCATGATTGCAATAAATAGAGGCAATAGAAAATTCTTAGATAAGGTTTATGATCTCCTCCCCGCTGTTTTACGAAACAAATTATTGGTAGAACACATTCTCAGACATGAAGGGCCTAGTTAAAAAAAGCATATTGGGAACAGAAACAGGAGTTAAGAGGGGTAAAGATAGACCTAGATAAGAAAGATTAATCTTATTTCCAAAGTGTTAAATATTGAGGTAGTATATCATATCATCATCAGTCCTAAGACTGGTTGGACACGTATCTCCACTCTTTCCTATCCTGAGCTAAACTTCGCATTTCCCTAAAACTAGAACAGCCCACATCCTTAACTATTTGCGAACAGTAATCCAATCTAGGTCTACCTCTACCCCTCCTAACTCCTGTTTCTGCCTCTA
>NW_020440825.1:584916-596452 GCF_000699045.2 Agrilus planipennis
GGATCTATTACAAAAGATTCTATTTATTAGGTAATAGATCCTGCATTAATTTTATACATTACCGAAAGTAATAAAGAAGATTTCTGTCGATACATCTGTAAGAAGAGTGAAGTCAGTTTTCGTTTGTAACTCAAGAAAAATTTTGAATACAAAAACTAGTTCGGAGCTTAAGTCACTTAGGTAAACGAGTATTTAGGTGATTTTTGTATTTTAGTAAAATTTTGTTTCCAAAATTGCAGTAAGTTTGTTCCTAACTTAATAAAAAAAAACTAAAAACTTTTGGGTATTTCATTCCTACCAGCCAGTAATGCTAGTGAGCGGGCAGTCCCTCCGGACGACACTGGAAGGTAGGGCGGAAGGCCCTCTTCAGCCTTCTTTCAGGAATCGTGAGAATGGGTGGGTGGTGGTTCGGGTGAGAAAGATGAGACGAACAAAATGAAGACAGAAGAGAATGAAATACTTTCTGTGGAATATATTACTGCCCCAGCATTTGCCTAAGTGATCCAAGAAAACCACAGAAAAACTTGGACCAAGGCAGACGGACCCGGAATCGAACCGGCGTCCTCTCGAATGCTAAGCAATGGTCTAAACCTCTAGGCCATGTCGCTCGGTAATGAAGAAAATTGTGGAGTAGGTTTACAGGGTTTTGAGGATAGGTACCAAATCAATATAAAGTATAAGATGCATGATGGCTTTTCAAAATGAGGATTTAAGGATCAACTAACAATACTTTGTTTGGTGGCGAAGATAGTTACAAATATTGCCCCGAGTTTATATGTAATAGCATTACATTGAATGTATCATGTAGAATAAAGGTGGTGGGTATTATGATGGTATGAAATGTAAACGCTATCTTAGAAAAAGATGCGAGTTGTAATGTAGTTATCATCTTTGAAACGGTAAACTGTCTCGCGAGTGTTTGCGAAGTAACAGGTAGAGTAAACAAGATAAATTTTGTAGAAAATAGCGCGTTTGGCGTCAAAAAGGAGGTAAAAGGCACGTGTGTGGCACATACTTGTGAGCCATTATCGTTCGCGAGCACTTATCTGGTTCCGCCGTCACGGCGCGGCGGCGGACGTCGTAGTCGTCGTCGTCAGCGTCTCTGCAGCCGACGCTTGCGACGCCTATACACACGTAGAGGTTAGGTACGACAAACACTACAGGGAAATTATACGAAAAGTAGTCTCCGCACAGTTAAAGTTTTCGATTTTAACTTCTATTGCCCTGACACGTCGGAAGAAAGCAACCTTTTACGTTGGACAATTTTTTTATAAGCGAACAGTTTTAACAAGTGTCTAGTATCTTTTGTTTAAGAATGCCGAAACTCAATTGGCAAAACTGAGAAGCACAGAAACAAACTTCATTCTTCATTGAATATGAATATAATTTCTACATATTAGTGATTACTTTCCGAAAGCAGATCATCAGTACCTATATATTATAAGACAAACAATACTACAAGAATAAATTTCGGTTTTGTTGGTTCAAGAGGTAACTATTTATGAACTTTTTTGAGCGCACATTTAATTCATTAAAATTTTTATTGTATTTTTCAATTAAAATAACATATCTCTCTAAATTAAGCACACAAGAACTAGCATATATAAAATCGGCATACCTGCAAGAGGTAGCTTTAAATAAAATGGATAAAATAGTATTGTATGGTACTGAATAAGACAAAAATACCGGTATGCAAAGGAAGAAAAAGTAGGGAAAGAGTGAATACAAAGATGGGAGACGAAAAATTAGAAGAGGTTCTGATTTATTTTCGGTATCTAGGAAGTCAGTTAATTCAGGATGGAAGGAGCAGTAAAGGTGTAAAACAGAGGATAGCGCAAGGTCGAGTCGCCTTTAAAAAAAGAAGTCAATTATATGCTCGTGAACGATTACGGGTGCGAAACGTGGATGGTGGACGCCATGGAAAAGAAAAAGTTAGAAGCATTCAGAATGTGGTGTTATAGGCGAATGATGAGGATACAGTGAATAGAGCAGATAAGAAATGAGGAGAGATATTAGACTGGATAGAGGAACAGAAGTCACTATGGAAGTCAATAAGAAATAGGCGAGAGAGATTAGTAGGACACCTTCTCAGACATGAAGGGCTAGTTAGAGATATATTAGAAGCAAAAACAGAAGTTAAGGGGGGTAGAGATAGATCTAGATTAGATTACTGCTCACAAATAGTTAAGGATATATGATGTTCTAAGTTTAGGGAAATGCAGAGATTAAAAGAATAAGAGAGAGTGGAGATGCGTGTCTAGGACTTACTACCTTATGATGATGATTACTTTATATGTATCATAAATTACGGAAATTCTATCACGGAAGTGCAATTTGCTTCCTCCCAGAAATTCAAGATAAATGTGCAAATTAAGTTATCATAAAAGGTCATCGTATACAGCACTATTCGATTTATAAATTCTTTTTCAAACTATAATTATAACTAACGACGACAAACAAATTACATAATATAAAAAGTTCTGGAACTGTAAGTTAAATAGTAAAAATTGCAAAAAAAAGCATGTCGCTCACGAATCTAGCAATAAACGTAGACGTGTGTGTAATTATGCCGTGTGTTACTTATGTGTAATAAAAGTCAGATAATGTCGTTAGCGTAGCGTGTTTCCTGTATTTTCTCGTGACGACCGGAAATTGAAATCTTTTTGTTGATACGTTTTCTCACAGAAATAATTCATGTTTTAAACAATTATTTACAACGTTTCGTAATCATTTGGGTCAACAACTATTGGAATAAAAAGCATAATGGACGTATCAGTGACCAAAAGNAATGCATGATAACTGTAAAGATGTGGATTTTCATGATTAACGAAACCTTGAATTACCTGCAAGTATATACAGAGTATATAGGCTTATATAGTACTTGCCAAATTGTTAATGTGCCTACTGGAATGTATATACTGAAAAGAAATTTCTAGAAGTAGGTGCTTCACCTTATTCCTTATTATAGGTACGTCATTACTCTATTGTCATCGAATTTGTAAGTTTCTTATATTTTGGGCCACAAGTAAAGCAGTTATTAGTCTCTTCCGCGGAAACAAAGAAAATAAGAAAGACAAAGAAAATTAGTTGGTCGAAATAATTTTTGGTGAGATTGTGAATTTTACGTTGACGTTTTACAATTGGTTGCGTTTTTTTTTTTTTTTGAATTAATAGGTTAAAAGTTCTTGAATCTTCGTGATTTCGATCTGTTTGAATCCTTTCAGTTTGACAGGTTGATATCCTTAATCGTAAAAGGACCTTCTCAGACAAAACTTAATAAACCCACAAATAGTAGAAAATTACTAGAGGTGGCGCTCTATTTGAACTGTCTGTCGCATGTTGATGTGATCCGAAAATTTGGAAATCGCCATCCGTATCAAGCGATATGGACGTATCAGTGACCAAAAGCTTTTGTTCTGATAAATACAGTATTCCCAGATAGTATTCTCCACGCCGTCTGTCGTTATAAGGTTTTTAGAGCAAATACAATACAATATTTTCCATTATCTTCCCCTTGTTATGAAAATATTAGGTAAGTAATCAAATAAGGGAGCAAATTGTAAAAGGCAATGCTTTTTACAAAATAAAGAGCTTTAGCTCCTTTTTAGCTTTGAATGTTATTAAACGTAGTATAGTTCCACTATATTATGTTATAAGTTAAAATAGGTCTGCCGCATCTTTCGAATTGGTTAGTTTATTTATTGTTCGCATCATGTACCTTCATTAGTTTAGATTTTAGGTATTAGCAAAGTTACTTAAGTCTTTCTGCTGACATTGTCACGAACCTCCCACTACTGTCATGCAAGAAGAGTTGCCAATGGCAGCAAGAATCTAAAGCACCAATGGTAAAAGAACATTTTCTACCTGCCTCTACCTTGATTTAAATATTCGTAGGCCTCTCCAATAAGAACTTTCTTATTACTTTGAAGCCTTAAGGTCTCTCTCGCGGAGTAAGTTTAAATTGCGAGGGCGCATTAGAAAGAAAATCGAAAATTAGTTAACAAGGAAGAAGTACAATATATAATTATAGAAACAATGCACTCTTCATATATATTAGTATTGTATTTCAAGAAAAATTCTCTAGTTCAGTCTAATCTAATTTTAAGTCTATCTATCAATTTAATTTTTGATACCGAATGAACTTTCAACTTATTGAATTGCGTGTACATTTTATCTCATCCTCTTTGAAAAGAAATATATGTACAGGCCTGACGCTGGAAGCTGGCGGAAATTTTAAAATAGCGTGGATGCGCGGTGGCAAAAGTAGGCAGTTTTAGGTATAACGATTGGGGCGTAGATTAAATATCTAAAAATAGGGATCAGTGAGCAAGTAATAGACAGACAAACAGAAGAACTAATTGTTGATGTTGGTGACAGTGATAGAGATTCCCATGATGAGAGTAAATGTAAAAACTAACTATAAAACAAAAGCAATAGATTAATTTTTTCTTTTTGATAAGTCATGTTTCTACATTATTTTCTAGTACGCTACTGTCCTATCTGTATTAATACTATAATTTACGCCTACTAAAAGCTTATTTGTGTATCGATTACAAGTGACTTACCCAAATAGGTCATAAATGGGCAAGTACCTGCGCGACTGCTCGCCAGCTTCCTTCGTCAGACCTGTACCTACCTATATATGTACATCAGAAATATAATGTATACTTAATATATAATATAGGCGATAAGAGACTATAAACGAAAGAAATGAATCAGGCGCCTTAGAATGTTCCGAATGATAAAGCTAATTGTCTGAAGGAAACGGAAACTAATGGTGATAATTTTACGCCAATCTTAAGCAAACAAATGACTTAATTTAGGAAGTGGAAAAACTATATCAAAATTACGAATAACTAATTAAAACTTCATGTATATATTTGGGATAAGCCAAAAACTCGAAACGAATTTTTTGTCCTATCGATTATTTTTAATGACAATTTAAATTTATATTCTGCTAGCTTTTCTTATTTATTAGTAGGCGGTCATGGAGCACATATGTTTATCCGTATCGCCCTTAAATCAGTGTAAAATTTTAAACTTGTACTATGATGCTTGTGTAGGCTGAAAGTCCAGGCGCCCTGGTACTGGTACTGGTAGCTAATAAGTATATGATATCATTAGTGACAACAGAATCAAAGAATTACCTATACTGAGCATGATTTTCTGGCGAATTCTTGTAAAATACATACACCAAGTAAGTACCATTACATCAGTGGTAAATTGAGAACCTAACATAGGTATTACCTAATGATTGTACAAATGCTTTAATCCACTTCTCATATCCTAACTAATATTGGAAATGCGAGTGTGTTTGTTTATTACCATTTCACGTCTTAACTACTCAATCGATCATAATGAAATTGTATACACACATTGTCATGGATACAGAAAAGGACATAGGTTACCTCATACGGAGGAAAGAAATACTGTTCATCCCGAGGGATAGAAAAATTTCTTTTCATCCCGATAAAGAAGGACGGTGTTTACTGTCATTATAGGCAAACCTGCAAGTATATACAGAGTATATAGGCTTATATAGTACTTGCCAAATTGTTAATGTGCCTACTGGAATGTATATACTGAAAAGAAATTTCTAGAAGTAGGTGCTTCACCTTATTCCTTATTATAGGTACGTCATTACTCTATTGTCATCGAATTTGTAAGTTTCTTATATTTTGGGCCACAAGTAAAGCAGTTATTAGTCTCTTCCGCGGAAACAAAGAAAATAAGAAAGACAAAGAAAATTAGTTGGTCGAAATAATTTTTGGTGAGATTGTGAATTTTACGTTGACGTTTTACAATTGGTTGCGTTTTTTTTTTTTTTTAATTNTGAAATTTTATACACACATTGTCATGGATACAGAAAAGGACATAGGTTACCTCATACGGAGGAAAGAAATACTGTTCATCCCGAGGGATAGAAAAATTTCTTTTCATCTCGATAAAGAAGGACGGTGTTTACTGTCATTATAGGCAAAGTGTATATGTTTTACTTTGAAATTAGGAAATTTAGTTCTATCCTAATAATCTTGGTCAGGACTTAACAACAAATTTATGTTTGACACGTACGCAGGATATCAACGCGAAGCCGCGGATAAAAACTAGTAAATAATAACGTAATTAAATAATAATAACAAAAAATGCGAATTAAATCTTTTGAGGATTTTTACGCTTTGTTCAGAAATGAATTTGGGAGTTGTAGTTTCTATATTCGGTGAAACATTTACCTTACTTACGCCTGTATAACACCTACGAAACTTCGATCTAACGATAAAAGAATTTTGTACGAAAAACAAATTATTTTTTTTTACCTTTATTGGCTTGGGAAGGTCGGTGCCAGCCAGTTGTAGTCCATTTAAAAAAATCTGTAACAAAAATTATACAATTAGAATAAGCAAGAGCAAGCAAATATGTTAGGTCACCATGTAACTATCGTTGTTTATTTTTTAATTACTTAAATTAAACTAACCGATTTTATAGTTTTTATTGTAAATTTTTGCTATGTGGAAGGAATCTTTGATGATGTACTTGTGTAGTTTTCCTTCAAAGTTTAAGAAAACCCGCACTATTAAATTTTTTTTGCCAATTCCTTTATAATACTATTCTTCTGCTAGTATTATAGGAATATTCTAATTACATGCAATCATCAAATGGTGGTGCTGTACTTAGAGCAAAATGAGGTGGTACATATACCTTCTTGGTCATCTTTTCATATAAATAGGTAAATAAATCAGGTAATAAAGTCCATTAAATCTAATTTGAAGCTTTTGAAAGCTCTTACGCTTTGCTCTAAAGATTTTAATAGTTTTTAGGAAACAACTTTGAAAAATACAAATATTCCACACTTTGACCAAATTATGTATTTTCTCTGGTGCAACTACATAAATGGAAAATGGCTGTAATTTCTGTTCTGTGAACGTTATGACTTAAGTACTTAGTACTTCACGTTAAAGTTCCATGTAAAATATAGTGTTTGAGTTATAGTCAGTTTAGTGGTTGTTTAAGAATTTAATCTTTTGATAAATGAGGTTCTTAAACCTTATCCAAAAAACTCTTTGATTATGTTAAGCAACATATAATTATTTTTGATACTAGTTTTGTAACTGGGTTAATTAAGTAAGATTGTTAACTGTCTTTAAGCAGACCTCCGTGTAATAAAAGCTAATGCTCCTTAACGTCATCGTCATCTGGTGCAGCTACTTAAAACCGCAAAATAACGGAACGCCTCCTTAAATTCAATATTACCATACGCCCGTCATATTCAGTTTCTTTTTATCTTTTATTTTTATCAGACAAGTGTCCTTAAATCAACCAACAACCGCTTATAATTGTTTCAATCGGACTGCAATAAAAGAAAGTCTAAAAAAATGAGAAGCCATCGTCTGTTCTATTATAGGTATCTACTTAATAGGTAATACCAAAGGACCTGAATTAAAAATTTATAAATTTAACTGCATGCGATACTTATGGGACGATTTTTACGTCTGAAATCATTATAAAATCGTAAGGTTCTCCTGCATTTCCACTCTTCCCTACCCTGAGCCAAAATCTTCGTATTTCCCGAAAACCGGAACATCTAATCTTTAACTATTTCTGGACAGTTATCTAATTCATGCCATCTTAAGCCCATCGTTACCCCTGTTTCTGCTACTAATATATCTCTAACTAACCCTTCATGGCTTCAAACATATCATTAACTGAAAATACTACAAACGGCACAGTGAACGCCATCTGTAGCACGATGCTACATTTTAGGATTAGGTATTTTCCATAGATATCCACACAAGTGGACCTTGTTGAAAAATACGTAATCCTAAAATGTAGCATCGTGCTACAGATGGCGTTCACTGTGCCGTTTGTAGTATTTTCTGAAACGCACTGTTAAGACAGCAGGTAAAAGTTGGTCTGTGTTCTGTCGGAGCTGCCTGCGACGCGCTGATGAGATCCAAAAAGATCGAAATCGCGATCCGCGTCTGGCAGTTTCGACAGAATACAGACCACTTCGAATTATTTTATTCGATTAAGCTAACGTGCCTATCACGTTGAGGTTGGCTACGCCGGGATTCGTTTTCAGCAAGTAGATATCCACACAAGTGGACCTTGTTGGAGCATACGTAATCCTAAAATGTAGCATCGTGCTACAGATGGCGTTTACTGCGCCATTTGTAGTATTTTCTAAAACGCACTGTTAAGACAGCAGGTAAAAGTTGGTCTGTGTTCTGTCGGAGCTGCCTGCGACGCGCTGATGAGATCCAAAAAGATCGAAATCGCGATCCGCGTCTGGCAGTTTCGACAGAATACAGACCACTTCGAATTATTTTATTCGATTAAGCTAACGTGCCTATCACGTTGAGGTTGGCTACGCCGGGATTCGTTTTCAGCAAGTAGATATCCACACAAGTGGACCTTGTTGGAGCATACGTAATCCTAAAATGTAGCATCGTGCTACAGATGGCGTTTACTGCGCCATTTGTAGTATTTTCTAAAACGCACTGTTAAGACAGCAGGTAAAAGTTGGTCTGTGTTCTGTCGGAGCTGCCTGCGACGCGCTGATGAGATCCAAAAAGATCGAAATCGCGATCCGCGTCTGGCAGTTTCGACAGAATACAGACCACTTCGAATTATTTTATTCGATTAAGCTAACGTGCCTATCACGTTGAGGTTGGCTACGCCGGGATTCGTTTTCAGCAAGTAGATATCCACACAAGTGGACCTTGTTGGAGCATACGTAATCCTAAAATGTAGCATCGTGCTACAGATGGCGTTTACTGCGCCATTTGTAGTATTTTCTAAAACGCACTGTTAAGACAGCAGGTAAAAGTTGGTCTGTGTTCTGTCGGAGCTGCCTGCGACGCGCTGATGAGATCCAAAAAGATCGAAATCGCGATCCGCGTCTGGCAGTTTCGACAGAATACAGACCACTTCGAATTATTTTATTCGATTAAGCTAACGTGCCTATCACGTTGAGGTTGGCTACGCCGGGATTCGTTTTCAGCAAGTAGATATCCACACAAGTGGACCTTGTTGGAGCATACGTAATCCTAAAATGTAGCATCGTGCTACAGATGGCGTTTACTGCGCCATTTGTAGTATTTTCTAAAACGCACTGTTAAGACAGCAGGTAAAAGTTGGTCTGTGTTCTGTCGGAGCTGCCTGCGACGCGCTGATGAGATCCAAAAAGATCGAAATCGCGATCCGCGTCTGGCAGTTTCGACAGAATACAGACCACTTCGAATTATTTTATTCGATTAAGCTAACGTGCCTATCACGTTGAGGTTGGCTACGCCGGGATTCGTTTTCAGCAAGTAGATATCCACACAAGTGGACCTTGTTGGAGCATACGTAATCCTAAAATGTAGCATCGTGCTACAGATGGCGTTTACTGCGCCATTTGTAGTATTTTCTAAAACGCACTGTTAAGACAGCAGGTAAAAGTTGGTCTGTGTTCTGTCGGAGCTGCCTGCGACGCGCTGATGAGATCCAAAAAGATCGAAATCGCGATCCGCGTCTGGCAGTTTCGACAGAATACAGACCACTTCGAATTATTTTATTCGATTAAGCTAACGTGCCTATCACGTTGAGGTTGGCTACGCCGGGATTCGTTTTCAGCAAGTAGATATCCACACAAGTGGACCTTGTTGGAGCATACGTAATCCTAAAATGTAGCATCGTGCTACAGATGGCGTTTACTGCGCCATTTGTAGTATTTTCTAAAACGCACTGTTAAGACAGCAGGTAAAAGTTGGTCTGTGTTCTGTCGGAGCTGCCTGCGACGCGCTGATGAGATCCAAAAAGATCGAAATCGCGATCCGCGTCTGGCAGTTTCGACAGAATACAGACCACTTCGAATTATTTTATATCATTAACTGTTTGCGAAATCGGTAGTGATTTCTTTTTGTTAAAAAGAACTTGATCCTGCGCTATTATTCGTTTTATGCCTTTGGACTTTAGATAAATATCGCGTTTTTCACTCTAAAATATATGTATGACTTTCTAGATATCGACAATTGGAATTAAAAATGTTATTTGTAAAATTCTGTTACTTTACGAAAATGCTCTAGAATAAAAAAAAATGCCTTATCTGTTTTCAAGTTTCGTTAATTCTCAGTGGGGCAATAAGTCAAGCGAATTTCTGTTGTTGCTTTTGTAAAAAAGGAATGGCATCAGTGTTATTAATAAGTTAGCAATTTTTATGTACCTACATGTATAATCTTCTTTCTATTCTCAGGCGTTTTAAAAATTGAAATGTTCCATGCAAGTTATCTGACATCATCGTTGTCACCTACTTAATTTCCAGTTTTAATAATAAAAAATGTATTATATATACGTGGACAAAAAAAAATGCGACGTGCAAGGACAAAGACTTTTAAATTAAACGATGTTTGTCGTGTGAAATGTTCATTAGTATTCACTCACGTAGAGTAATTTGAAAGGTTTTTAAAGTTACGCGCGAGGGGTAGAAAAAAAAAATGAAAAATAAAAGTGCAATAGAATTTCAATTATTTCAAGTTTTAATTCTTTAAATTGCTTCATATTACCCTACATTTGGCGTAGAGTATAAACAATTTTACGGATATAATCCCCAATAGGTATACGTATGTACTTGTTAGGTTTTAGGTAAATTCCACGCATCATCTGTAAGTATGAAGATTTTATCAAAAATGTGTTATTAACAGCGATTACAAAATTTTTACAAATAAATGCTTTAAAATACACTGCAAACTTTCAAGTATGGCGAAATACAATAGAAGAACTGTTAGTGAGTTAATTAAATATCATTGAAAATAATTCAGAAATTAGAAAATATCTAGATATTTACTACTAAGTACCTATGTACAGGTTTGACAAAGGAAGCTGGCGAGCGGTCGCGCAGGTACTTGCCCATTTATGACCTATTTGGGTAAGTCACTTGGAACCGATACACAAATAAGCTTTCAGTAGGCGTAAATTATAGNTGTTTCAATCGGACTGCAATAAAAGAAAGTCTAAAAAAATGAGAAGCCATCGTCTGTTCTATTATAGGTATCTACTTAATAGGTAATACCAAAGGACCTGAATTAAAAATTTATAAATTTAAATGCATGCGATACTTATGGGACGATTTTTACGTCTGAAATCATTATAAAATCGTAAGGTTCTCCTGCATTTCCACTCTTCCCTACCCTGAGCCAAAATCTTCGTATTTCCCGAAAACCGGAACATCTAATCTTTAACTATTTCTGGACAGTTATCTAATTCATGCCATCTTAAGCCCATCGTTACCCCTGTTTCTGCTACTAATATATCTCTAACTAACCCTTCATGGCTTCAAACATATCATTAACTGAAAATACTACAAACGGCACAGTGAACGCCATCTGTAGCACGATGCTACATTTTAGGATTAGGTATTTTCCATAGATATCCACACTGAGATCCAAAAAGATCGAAATCGCGATCCGCGTCTGGCAGTTTCGACAGAATACAGACCACTTCGAATTATTTTATTCGATTATGGTAACGTGCCTATCACGTTGAGGTTAGCTACGCCGGG
>NW_020440825.1:597373-629426 GCF_000699045.2 Agrilus planipennis
AACGAGAGACTCGAATCTCTCAATAAGTGGTGTCTCGATAGACATGGTTAAAATTTTCTAAGTTCAACATATTTCAGAGATCCCAGTCTTTCTACGAGAGACTCGAGTCTCTCAATTTTTCAGTTTTATTCATTCAGTCTCTCTGTGAGAGACTCGAATCTCTGAATTAACAACTTTATAGTTCGAGTCTCTCATAGACAGACTTTGAGAAATCCATAAAAACACCTAGGCAATAACTGAGAGACTGTGAGAGACGCTCTCAGAGACGCTGAAAGACTCTAAAAATTATGAAATTGACATACGGAACTGGATTAAATAATTTATAGTGACTCCTTCCAATTGGGAAGTTGGATACATTAGTAGGTATTCCTTAAATAAAAATTCTGTAACTAATGATCCCACTTACTTTAACCAGTTTAATATGAATTGGTATAAATTAAATCAAACAAGTAAGACAAAACTACTTTGAATCAGATCCTAGTAAAGAATGTACTCCTGGATGAATATGCGTTTATTTAGCACATATATTCGAAGGATTTCAAAAGACGGAGGTATTCAATTCAACTGTTTAACCATGGAGAATACACACAGAGTTCGTGATTATAAAATAAATAAATAATTACGTAAATAATGAAGATTTGTCTAGAAATTTACCTCTCTCTACCTCTACCTAGAAAAATATACGAACAGATTCCGTAAAATATCGCAGAGGCCTGGTACCTGCAAACGTATATCTGCTCACAGAATCGGTAGAAAGTCCTGAAGTTGATGTTTAATTTAAGAATTTTTCCAGTCGTATAGATATATTTATGCGAATCATTTCCTCTATAAATATATGCACACATATGTATATAATCTTTTTTCTGCCTTGCATGTTTTTTTTTTATTTAGACATGCATCCTTATTCCTACACGTTCTCATTACCTGTTCGTACGTAGCCTATGTTCCCATTAACTCCTACATGTCCTGCATATATTTTATAACGCGGGAGTCGCTGCTGATGCTGTAGATGATTAAAGAGAGCCTGCTCCCGGTAGGTGGTTTTTTTTTTACGTGCTAACCTAAGCCATGCACACCTGTCTGTATGACATGGTACGTGTATCTACTAAATATGTTGTACGTATAACAAAGTAGGATCTCTATCTCACTCTCCTATCTACAACCTGCCAACGAGCGTTTGAACAAATTTACGCCAGCCAAGAGACAGGAAAGGCACTAAGCCCAAGCCAGATTGCAAAAGAGTGGAAAAATCTTTGTTCAGTGAGCCTTTAGTCATCCGTGATTATCTATCTAAGGATGGACGGGGCTGCACGGTGTGTGTGTGTGTGTCGATGATGCGCTAGGTGTTGGTACATACACCACGGAAAAACGCGATGGGCTTGTGCATATTGTACTTCAACGACGAAAAGTGATCCTGTACGCTGTTAAACCAAAAATAATAGAAGGCATTACGACAATTTTTAGTTTGAAAAGATGAAGAATTAAAGCAGATTTCAATAAATTTATCATTCAAACGATCGTTTCGCCAGACTTTAACTTCATCAGAAGTTTGCATTGAACTTGCATGAATTAGTTTAGCTAATGCTTTTAGAAATGTATCATAATATACTGAACAAAAAAAAGAAATATACCTAATTAGTAATACTGAGAAGCGATTGAAGAATTTTTATTTCAGGAAATCAATCGTAAATCGAAACGCGTCTTCTAATTTCTTGGAATTTCAAACAAATATTCTGTTGAAAGGTATATTCTTATCTAGAAACTCGGACAGTGTCACTGTGTCTGTTGGTTACTTCAAATAATTAGAAAAATCATTCAGACCAAAACTTACCTAATGTACATTTTCTTTAAAAAGGAATCAGCAAACGCATCTACCGCATACTTACTTACACTTAGGCACCTAAATAAATTTGTAGTCGCATAAGTACTCGGATGTACGTATACTTACAAAGCTTACATGTATTCGTGGGCATGTGTTGTCGACATTATTAAAACTAACAAGGAATACCTAGTTACGACACGTTAGTTTCATTAAATATGTTACGACTTTGCGTTTTCTTTTGCCGTTCTCTGACACGAAAAAGAGCAAATGAGAGAGATATAGGATTAGTTGAGCAGAGAGAGAAATGGAGAATGCGAACGATAGTAAAGTCCGTGCCGTAGTTTTTGCAGGCAGGTATGTTTACTTTTCCGCTTTTCTACGGGAAAGTCAGGGCCGTAATTGATGGACTCTTAAGCCCGTATGACCACGTACGCTTTTTCTTCCTTTGATGTTCGAAAATAACTTGCTGGAGTTATTAGAAAGCTACCGACGCGACGATGTCGGTGGGTAAAGGCCAACAACAAATGAGGGTTGTTTTCCCTAGTGTGTGGTGTGTCGGATGACTAAGGGTGGTGGCGATTCCCACAAACGTAAACCTACAACTTCTTCACCTACATTCTTCGTTTATCAGTAACTGTGTCTGTGAATTGAAAATTGGATTTTGAAAATGAATCATATTTAAGTACATTATTTATTTATTTACCCGAGATAAAAATGTTCAGTCTCTCAGAGTCTCTGAAAGAGAGACGAGTCTCCGTCTCTCATCGAGTCTTTCTGGTGTCGCTAAGAGACAGAGACTGTCAAAAAAACTTTTTAGCGTATCTGAACGAGAGACTCGAGTCGCTCATAGAGAGATCCTCATTTCGTATCCAGTCTCTGAACGAGACTCGAATCTCTGAACGAGAGACTCGAATCTCTGAATAAGTGGTGTCTCGATAGACATGATTAAAATTTTCTAAGCTTAACATTCAGAGATCCCAGTTTTTCTACGAGAGACTCGAGTCTCTCAATTTTTCAGTTTTATTCATTCAGTCTCTCTGTGAGAGACTCGAATCTCTGAATTAACAACTTTATAGTTCGAGTCTCTCATAGACAGACTTTGAGAAATCCATAAAAACACCTAGGCAATAACTGAGAGACTGTGAGAGACGCTCTCAGAGACGCTGAAAGACTCTAAAAATTATGAAATTGACATACGGAACTGGATTAAATAATTTATAGTGACTCCTTCCAATTGGGAAGTTGGATACATTAGTAGGTATTCCTTAAATAAAAATTCTGTAACTAATGATCCCACTTACTTTAACCAGTTTAATATGAATTGGTATAAATTAAATCAAACAAGTAAGACAAAACTACTTTGAATCAGATCCTAGTAAAGAATGTACTCCTGGATGAATATCCGTTTATTTAGCACATATATTCGAAGGATTTCAAAAGACGGAGGTATTCAATTCAACTGTTTAACCATGGAGAATACACACAGAGTTCGTGATTATAAAATAAATAAATAATTACGTAAATAATGAAGATTTGTCTAGAAATTTACCTCTCTCTACCTCTACCTAGAAAAATATACGAACAGATTCCGTAAAATATCGCAGAGGCCTGGTACCTGCAAACGTATATCTGCTCACAGAATCGGTAGAAAGTCCTGAAGTTGATGTTTAATTTAAGAATTTTTCCAGTCGTATAGATATATTTATGCGAATCATTTCCTCTATAAATATATGCACACATATGTATATAATCTTTTTTCTGCCTTGCATGTTTTTTTTTTATTTAGACATGCATCCTTATTCCTACACGTTCTCATTACCTGTTCGTACGTAGCCTATGTTCCCATTAACTCCTACATGTCCTGCATATATTTTATAACGCGGGAGTCGCTGCTGATGCTGTAGATGATTAAAGAGAGCCTGCTCCCGGTAGGTGGTTTTTTTTTTACGTGCTAACCTAAGCCATGCACACCTGTCTCTATGACATGGTACGTGTATCTACTAAATATGTTGTACGTATAACAAAGTAGGATCTCTATCTCACTCTCCTATCTACAACCTGCCAACGAGCGTTTGAACAAATTTACGCCAGCCAAGAGACAGGAAAGGCACTAAGCCCAAGCCAGATTGCAAAAGAGTGGAAAAATCTTTGTTCAGTGAGCCTTTAGTCATCCGTGATTATCTATCTAAGGATGGACGGGGCTGCACGGTGTGTGTGTGTGTGTGTCGATGATGCGCTAGGTGTTGGTACATACACCACGGAAAAACGCGATGGGCTTGTGCATATTGTACTTCAACGACGAAAAGTGATCCTGTACGCTGTTAAACCAAAAATAATAGAAGGCATTACGACAATTTTTAGTTTGAAAAGATGAAGAATTAAAGCAGATTTCAATAAATTTATCAATTAAACGATCGTTTCGCCAGACTTTGACTTCATCAGAAGTTTGCATTGAACTTGCATGAATTAGTTTAGCTAATGCTTTTAGAAATGTATCATAATATACTGAACAAAAAAAAGAAATATACCTAATTAGTAATACTGAGAAGCGATTGAAGAATTTTTATTTCAGGAAATCAATCGTAAATCGAAACGCGTCTTCTAATTTCTTGGAATTTCAAACAAATATTCTGTTGAAAGGTATATTCTTATCTAGAAACTCGGACAGTGTCACTGTGTCTGTTGGTTACTTCAAATAATTAGAAAAATCATTCAGACCAAAACTTACCTAATAGTAATATTATAAAGATATGAGAAATATTTTGGAATTTTTATTACAGAAATCACCAGTTGCTCTTTCTTAAAACTCTTTTAAATGTTTTCCATATAGTTCGACACATTATAAGGACAAAAACATATTTTGGATTAATTTTTTAAGCGTACCGTAGCACTAAATAAAAAAAATTAAATTATCAATAGTAAAAATCAATGCCAATAATATCGATTCATATTTCTACCGAAAAAATATAATTTGCATTTTTTAATTTAAAAGTTATTCAATAAATTAGAAAAAAACTATGGGATAAGTGAAAACTGTTTGAAAATTGTCTGCTCGAATTAATTTTATTGAATATTAGATGGATTTAGCTGTTGGCTCTACATGTAACAGTGTAATTAAATAACTAAGACAATAAAACTCTTGGTGTGTTCCATAAAATTGAGTTTATTCGCTATATTCTCTAATTTTATTGTGACTAAACTTGAAATTATCACTACCGTTTAATATGTAATTTAATCCGTTTACTGCAATTAAAATATTGTGTACTTATAAAACCAAACGGCGCTCTTCCTAACATACGCTAGTGTGTAGAGAGTTGCATATATGTATTCAGGATATTGAAGGATAATAAATATTCAAGGATGTGTAATACTCAGTAACATGAAAATAGTTTTTTTTTCTTTTTTTTAATTTTTCATTGACAGTTTTATTAATGCATATTATTATTCCTTTGTTACATGGATCCTATATTTACGACACCCTTTCAATGTATAATTTTTAATTTGCTTTAAGGATGTATATTATTGCAGATACAACAAAATCCAATTAGGATTGAGAAAATATGTTTTTGTTGGCATAAATGCCTTTTTATCAACTTTAAATTTACTCACACATTTGCGTTATTTTTAATTAAATAACATTATATCAATAATATGAAAAATAATTAAAATGTGGACGAAATGTAGATATTATTTTCTACAGAAAAGGGGATGTGACGCAGGGTTTTAGTAAAATTTAATGCTGTTTTGAGTAACCACATCGGCACATTTTTAGGGCAATTAAAGTAGGAAAGTTCGATCGGCAGCACTCCACGATCGCGAGCAAGCGACAGCACAGCACCCCCAAGGGATATGCGTGCGCCAGTAGGGTAGGTATGCTAATTGTTTCCGAAACGGAAATAACGGAAACGATTACCCAGTAACTGCAACAACTAACAAGTTACCACTGTGTGTATTCTAATGCGAAAAATACGAAAAACTTCCGGATTACTTTGGCACAAGCGCGCGGCTACGCTACCCTGCACGAATCGAGGTGTTAATAGGTCCGATAGTAGTAGATGTTTTGCAATTTTCCAAATAATCGATTGTTTTATCTCACTTTTCAATCGTTGGGCGGATCGTTATTTGTATTTTCTTTTGGAGCAGTCTCCTATTTTAAACACTTATCTACATACGTATTTAAGGATGCGAAAATATTTAATATTTTTCGATGGGATTGGTTATTTATTCTGAAAAAAGTATTGGATTGTAACGTGATTATTATATTCTCGTTTCCATTTATTCACATATGCGATTAATACTCTTAGAAATATGTTTAATTTATATTAAACATGTTATCAGTATCTTGGCGCTGTGAATGACATAGAATTGGTGATATCACAGAATAATTAATATGAATAAAATCATCCAATATATTTTATCGAAATGAAAAATAACTATTTAGGTAACTAGAACAATTATAAAGTTGTGATGAGGGTTATTTCAAATCAAAGCGTTTGAAAGGTGGTATCGGAAATTTAATTTTAGCGGTTACGATTATTCAAACTTCTGTAAACTGTACACGGAGAAAATGAAAAACGAAAACTTTAGTTGATATTACAAATGTAATTGTAAAAATTAGGAAACTTGAAATGATTATTAATGAAATTTTGCGTTGTCATGAAAATTTAGTTTTCTCCGTGTATCTTTGCCATTTTTGAAGTATTTTCAAAACTGTTTGTATATACATATACCTACACAAAACATATTTTTCAAAATACATATTGTATATTAGCATTCAATTAGCAGGATTACAGAAGTTGACATCAAAGAAACATCCAATCTGAAAACTGCAAATGGTCGGTTGATATTAGATAATTAATGCGGGTTGTATATTCTCGTATTTACTCTGCTAACTGAAGTGTTAGAAATGGGCGCAGGACTATCGCATTTGGATGTACCCCAGGTACATTAAAAAAAATTTTGTTGGATTTACTATGCTGTGTTAATTTCCCATTTAACGGCTCATATTTGAGTCCTTTTTCTACTATGAAAGGACTCAACTATGAAATGTTAAATGGAAAATTAACACAGCATAGATAGTAAATTCAACTATTTCATTTCTCTCAATGTAATAAGACATTTGCATGGAAATACATACATGACATTTCATTAGTGTTGTCTTCTACTACCGTAGCCTTATGATTCTAAATATATTCGTTAAGAAAAAACTTATTACATACAAATATATGTAACTATAAATATTACCGAGAGTTAATGAACATAAAGCAAATTAACAAGAAAAGATTTAGTTCTTGGCCAGTAATTTATTTTTATTCAGCACGTCATAAATAGTGTCGAAAAATCATTTACAAAGCACTTGAAGTTACTATTCCCCGTCGGTTTTCACTTTTCTAGTTGAGTTTGTGTGAAAATTTTCGTTCCCTTTCCTTTAAAATTGCTATAAGGAGCGGTTCCCAAATGGTGTTTCGCAGAACGCTGGTGTTCCGTGGAAGGGTCACAGGGGTTTCGCGAGATACGGTGTCTTTTGTTTTAATAACCATAATCAAAATTCTGGGATAAGTAACCCTAATGGTTCATTTTATGATAGGGACGAGTATATAGCTATTTTTGAGAAAGAAAGATTGTAACAGATGCACTGCAGTCAAGGCTTTTTAAAAAAGCATGGGAAGATATGGCAAGTCATCATAAATTACCCCTTCTACGCATGGAAAATGGGCATCTAATATCGAATTGTATTGCATGATGAAAAATGGATAATGAAAATGACTTATTTGATCGATAATTTCGATAAACTCAACGTAATCGGCAGGTTCTTAATGTGAATAACCACAACTAAGTTTATAGTGAGACACAGAATATCTTCTCTAACAAAAAACAACAAATTTGGCTTCTGAGAATTTGATCGATATTAAGAATTCGTCCTTTCTAAAACAAAAATTCGAATCGAATGATTCAAATTTGAATTACCTTTGGATTGAACCTACGATAAAGATAAATACTGTGCAGTAATTGCGAAGGATACCGCGGTTCCTGTTTTCGATTTGTATTGACGAGCTTTTCAGTTTACGTCTACAATAAAAACAAATTCAGAATTTGACTGGATACCGTTCCTTTTTTATCGAGATGGGGTTCCGCCAAAAAAGGGAGAGTCAGAAAGGGTTCCGTAGAAAAGAAAAATTGTTAACCGCTGGGTTAGAGTATCGTACGACCTTGACAAAGAATTCACCATGTCGGTGGTGCGTTTAAGGGTCGGTAGGAGAGGCAACTTGCACGCGGTTAACATAGGTAGACGGAGGATCCTTGCGCTTGCTTTTCCACGTGGTAAACACGTGTTTGACCGTGTAATGCTTAATGAGCAGTGATTGCGGCTTCCCGCAATTAACCATAATGTGTAAACTACTGGCCAAATTATGTACAGCCAGCATAAGGGGTGCGTGTGTACGTGTGTACGAGGGGCGCGGGGTGGTCCGAACGGAGTAGAAAGTGCGGCGTCACTGAATCACCACCGCCGACGGCACCACCACCACCGCCACTACCACCACCACCACCAGCACCACCACTACTACACCAGTGCACCGATTGATATTGTGTGATAATTATAATGAGCTGAATTTATAGATTGTGCTTAATTGATTGTGCTCATGTAGGTACCTACTGTTGCCACCGCGGAGTTATTAAGCTCCTCATTTCACGCTGTTCGTTCAAATCACAGTTCAGTACTTTATTAATAAATAACTGATTCGATGGTAGGTAGGTAGGTAATAAAAAAAAGCATACATAAAGAGCATGACCACCGAGTTGTTAACTTGTTTCTCCATTTGTTCGGAAGCGCCAGAAAAACTGATAAAAAGTAAAAGCGATTACCGGTATAATTGATAATAATCAATTAACGAGGCTGAAAAAGACACTGATTTAGGCATCAGCGTTTTATTTGATTTAACAGAAATTATTATTGATTTACGATCTGTATATACAATTTTGATTTTGATTGATTAGATTCTGTATGCTGGAAGGTTATTTTAAATGTAGAAGAAAATCAGCAACGAATCTTTTAAAAACTGTGCACTATTCATAGCAAATTCAGTCCATTATAACTTTAAATGCTTACTGGTGAGCTATTAAATACTAATGTAACCATTAATGATTTGTTATACTGATAAAGCATTCTAATTCAAACGAAAATTAGTAATACTAGATGCTACCAAATGAATTCGTAACATTCCGAAATTGAAGACAATAAAAGCATTAAAAAGATTTTATATTCCATTGAAAACATTAACGAAAAGGGTAGTTCTATTGCACGACATTGTTTGTTATTATTTTATGTTAGGAATCTAAAGTTGAGTGAAAATCGCCAAAGGGCTTCTCTAAGAGACGCTATTCAACCCCTGTAAGTGATGACCGCTGAAAATATAACCAGTTTAACAAGAAAGGGTAGAAACAACGAACATCGCTTTTAAGTTTTCAGTGCACAGTAATAGACGTACCACCTCTACCTACAGCAAGTATGCATCTCTGTATCACATAAAATTCAGTCTAATTAAATAACTAAACATTTTGTAAATGTTTAAAGTGATTTCAGAAAAATTGAGGTAAGACGATATTATTTATATTCATTATTATTATGCTCTATTTAATACTTGTATCTCATAATGCGACATCAGTCAATAAACAGTAAATACTAATTTGAAAAAATGATCGATGATATTTTGCAGCAGTAGGTAAAGTGTTTACCTTTAAAATAACGTGACCTAATAACGTAATTGACCTATTTGTACAATGAGAAGTAACGCAAAACATATCCTAAGTCCTATGTCCCTTGAGACTGTTGACGTGAAAATCCGACATAGATAAAGTTTTTCATGAAAACTTTAATACTCTATTTGCCCAGTTTAATTTAGCTGAGACCTTTCAAAAAGACAGTCGATGATATTTTTTGAGAAACTGCAAAATTTTTGATTTGAGTATTTATGGTCACGTTGTAGTTATAAACTGCTGTTTCACATTAAATTTTTCTATAAATTCCAAAATTGTACAGTTAATTTTATGCTGATTCAATAACTGACGGAGTACGCATACAAATTCATAAATATGAAGCTTCTTTAAAAATATTAATTAATTAATTACATAAGAAGCCACTTAAGTATTATTCAAACCAAAGCAAAACATTCAGCAGTTCTACTTTTACCTTCAAATTGTTGTCAAACAATCCATGCGTTCAACGAAACAATTACAAGTTGATACCATAAATTTCAATGTCTTCTTATTTTCTACGGTCACTAATTTTTTATACGTTTATAGTAGATACACTTAAAGACAGTCTAAGAGTTCACATTAAGTTTATCTCACAGAAAAGTTACCGTACGTATGTTCGATGGATAAGAATTTCCATGGACGAACATATGAATAAGAGCAGATTCATATGCAGTCGAAGAAAAAGATGCTGCTGGACTTGTTTGTTATGTCATGGTATGTTGACGCAGTCATGCCCGATTTGAAGATTAACCAAAATATTTTTGCGATCCTTCCAGGATGACGAAATGCTACCGTGTTGATGCTGACCCAAGTATTACATAGAGAATCCTTGAATCCCGATGCGTTTGATGTTTTCATCAAATTCACTAAAGTTCGAATGTTAAATCCAACCCGAATCCTAGAAATATTTAGGTGACTTCTTCTTTCTGGTTTGATCAAACTGTTAGTCCATTTTCACTAGTTCAACTGTCTGAGAAGAAGTTGCTTGGATGAGAAAGGAGACTGTCGAGCTTCGCTTGCCGAGGTTCAACAGGATTCAAAGTCCCGAATTTCTTCCAAATAGGTTTACTTCAGAAGAAAAAGGGAAGAAAGATTTCTAACATCACAATCGGTTGATGTGCTGAATGAACAGGCGACAAGTTTTATTACAAAGAGAGACACAGGAACGTCGATGTGCGCAGTTGAGGCGTCCTTACTGAACGAAGGGCGCCAAAGGAGTGAAGGCGTCTCGAGTTAAGAAGACATGGGGTGGTATTGTAAGGCGTCGCGGGAGAAAAGACGACGGCGCCGTTATACACGTCGCCCGCCGTCGACTGCCAGCACAAGACGCTTTGGAGGGAATCGGCGCGCCGGCGTTTCTCCCCTCTCCTACGACACGCCTCCGTCGGAAGAAGGGTGTAAGGAAAAATTTAAGAAAAGTCAAGATTTTTTCCAAGGAGCTGCGCCTCCCTCTCCCTTTCGCCGTCGCGCTCGTCGCTCGCATCGCGCACCATTCCGACGCTCGGCGTCTTTTTTTACATCATGCGTGACATGAAGATTGCGAGCTTCACAAACCGTCGAAATGGATGGTAAGCACACGTAACAAAACCAATCAGGAAAACAAAGTATTTCTTTCTTTTTTCGAAATTATTATTGCGGAAATAATGGGGCAAGTTAATCTAAAATCTACGAAACTAAACTTTTTTAAAAAAGCATGCTTTTCTTTTTCATCGCAATATAAAAAGTAGCGCAACTTATTTTTCAATGGTATCTTTTTTTGGACATTGCTATGAAAAGTAAAAGTTTTTGATTATGAAATTACAGTTAAACTAGCGCGGCAAGTGAAATAATAACTTCAAATATTAATTGTATCGAAGAATGATGCAAAATACTTGATAGTTATGAAATTTTGAGAAATCCTTAGTACTTTCCACTTGTTTTTTGTTTTCTCACATTGTTTAGTGTAGTTTCATGACCGAAACCGGCTATAAGTTTTAAGCTTTACTACTAAACACAATTCTTCTTCCTGTACTACAGTAAATTTATGCGAAATTTATAAGAAGACAGGCATTTCTTTGATGCGTTTCCGGTATCTTTCTTCATCATCTCTGTCCCTAGGACATACGTAACTTTCCAAATTCGGAACCTTCTTTCCCGTTTAGTGCGGCCTTTCTAGTAACTTTTTACCGCACTTTAACACTTTTTTTTATCAGTTTTAGTAATTCAGTGTCACTTTTATATTAGGTATTATTTTTTAGGGTGTTTGTCACTGGGGTAATTAGAACGAGTCATGCATCCTGATTAAGCGATAAAAATAATTCTTACCTTAGCTGCAAAGGCAGAGTTGTATAGGGCGCACACACTTATTAAAGGAACCAACACACTTAGGGGACATGGTAGAGAATGCGCTCCTTTAGGCACACTATCAGCCCTTATCGGGGAGTGGGGAGGACGCATGAGCAGCGTCGCGACGCTAAGGATGCCGATAACTGGCGCCCCAAAGCAACTGTGACCGAACCGTGAACTAACGGAGGGTCGTGCGCCGTCTGTCGTCAGAGGGAGAGAGAGAGAAAGAGAGAGACGTCCGATTGACACGGCGCGGCGTCTTCTTTCGACGTCCAGCGTCGGTCGACGCGGACAACTGTCCGTTCAGTTTATAACACAGTTCAACGACGCTGTTACGTCGATAAACTGCTGCCAGCTCGAAATTGCGAGCGCATAAAAAAGGGAAAGAAATAAAAAAAATTAAAAAAAAGGGAACAGTACGGACCCTGACCACCTGTAAACAACTCGTCAATGAATTTATAACTTGGTACCGTTCGCATGCAATATCCGAACATTTAAAAATTAGACCAATCGGTTCATTAATTTACACCATTGTGTTGTAATTTAGATAAACGTGATGATGTTACAATACAGGCGGACAATAAAAACAATTAAAGGACTAATTTAATTAGTTGAACATGGCAAACTCTTTGCTTTTTAAAACCACTTTTCGGTTTTACTTACAGCTACTTCATAAAGAGATCGTTACAATTAAGCTGCTGTCTTGAAATTAAAATGGTTTTTGTTTAGTGTATTCCGTTTTATATATTTTTTGAAAATTTAGCACAGTAAATTAGATACCCTATAAGGATCAAGTCATAAATTGCTGTAATAACTAAAATATTTATCATGATGATAATTCATTCTCAAATTACATTCTAATGTAGACACTAGAAAAGCTTCCTATGTCTCATTATTCGGGGAATGGGGAGAACCCACAATGTTCTTATTCTTTCTTATAAAGAAGGAGGAATTCTTAACCAAAGCACTGAACTGATATGGGTGAATAAGGTTTTTTTTTGTTTACTGTAAAACCTTAACGTTTCGCCCCAGAAGACGGTCTATTCAAACCTACAAATGTGATATAAAAATTAGAAAGAGGAGACTGTGGTAAATATTAGTTAAAAATTAACATAAAATTATTTGTGGTAATTAAGGGTGAGTATTCCTTTTAATTTTTAATACAAATGTGATATTTAGCAACATGATCGTACTTAGTCACTTACTACTATAAGTTATGAAGAAGACAGTTCCAAATAATTCAGTGTGTACAATAATTTTCAAAGAGAATGTGTTAAGTACGGAGTTACATATATACTGTACTATTATCGTATATTATTTCTTTGTTGGAATAATTTGTAGATATTGTGGTAATAGTTAGCAATTAAATTATTTTCAAAATCAGACCGAGAATTCAGTCTTTTTTTTTCACGAATTAGGTTGGAAGAAGTGACGTCTGAAGTAATTGCCCTCTGTGTACAATACATCCACACATACCAAAATAAGGGGCATACAGTTACAATATTTTTTGCTTCTAAATAGGCAATTACAATACCTACTGGCTTCTCTGCGAAGAACAAATAATTTTTTTTATGTTTTGGAAAATTGAGGCATATATCGAAACGTTTTGTCTCATTAAAATATTTTGTTTCTTTAATCCAGTTAAAAATTAGACCAATCGGTTCATTAATTTACACCATTGTGTTGTTATTTAGATAAACGTGGAGGTACGTGTCCAACCAGTCTAAGGACTGATGACCTTATGATGATGATGATAAATCCAGTTAAATTAAAATTACTTTTGCAACAAAAAAAATGTTTTATAAATGTCTTTCTAAATTAAGAGAAACAACACTTGGTTCAAAGTCGTAATAAAAGTAATAAAAACTAATCAGTAGACAGAAGGCATCTGGCAAGGCTGACCGAAGCTTCTAATTAGATTTAAGTTCCGGCATTACAAGAATTTTCACTCCACGTTATTCGATGGTATGTCCTTCAACACAAGCAGGACATACGTACTTAGTAAGATTAGAAACTGAGTAAGAGTTTTGTCTTTGTGGTAATTTATATAGCAAAAATCGAACTTGATTAAGAATTTATAAATAAAACACTAAAATCTCATTTCAAGTCTCATAGTGACGGTGGCACTTTGTATTCTTGTATGTCAAAACGTATCTGTTTTTTCGAAGGTCAATGGGCCTCGCTAGATCCACAATGGACCCTAACTCGTAAAACCTCGTCTTTTTGAGGTATGATCCCTTAATGTTGCATTCTTCGGCCTATAGGTATTGAATACGTCCAAGTGTGTTGAACGTTTCTTTTATTTTTAGGAAACCAAAAGATTATTGCATTAAGTAAAATCTGTTTTCGACTGTAGAATAGGTTTTAGAAGACCTTTTCTCAAGAATTAAAAAACGTCTGATGCTTGGAAAGCAAATCACCAGAAACTGCTCTTTATCTTTGTTACGAATTGATAATACTAGTATTCGTTTTACATAAATTGAAGTTGAAGATTTCCCAAAAATTAAAAGCTGGAACCAGAACAATTATTTTAATGGGTTTGAAGAATGTAAACTTCTTATGTGAGGTGTGTAATTCGGCGGGCTTTTAAACTAGAAAGTTATTGGATATTTGAGTCGTAAAAATAAAATTCCGTCTGATTTTATCTTTCCATGCCAAAATTATAAAAGGTGAAAGCCCAGAAGAGAATTCTTGATGGAATGCTTACATTTGTACTGCATTTATTTAGATTAAATTTGGTATACCGACGTGGGCTGATGGCTCAAAATGATGTTAATTTTTGGAAGAGTAGGTTTTTTGTGCCCCCTTTTTCTTCCCTTACTCCATTAAAGTACTTACCGTTAAATGCAACAAGATGTAGTTCCTTCTGATTTTTAACATGTCATTTACGAGGTATTTGTCTTAAAAGTAGTTGGAAAAATTCCCTCCTTCCTCTAATTTCTAACTTATTCATCATCATTATCGTCATAAGATCATTAAACTGACTCCACTCTTTCCTATCCTGAACTAATCTTCACATTTCCCTAACACTAGAAAATCCCATATCCTTAACTATTTGTGAATAGTAATCTCATCTGCTTCTACCTGCTCTCCTATTAACTCCTGTTTCTGCTTCTAATATGTCTTTTAATACCTGAGAAGGCGTCCTAGCAACCTGTCTTATCTATTTCTTATTGACTTCCATGACGCTCTCTGTTCTCCTATTTTTTCCAATACCTCTTCACTTCTAACCTTCTCTATCCACGGTGTCCTCATCATTTGCCTGTAACACCACATTTCGGCCGTTTCTAACCTTTTCCCTTTTGCAGCTCTCACCGTCTACGTTTCGTAACCGTCCGCGATCATAGATTTTTTTCCTAAAGGCGACTCGGCCCTATACACTATATCAATTTTCGAAGAATTAAATGAAAATTGGTAAGAGGTTATGGAACTCCACCGCGTGCGCGCCTAATTTATTTAAAATCTTTGAATCCTATTACATCTGATGACTTCATCATCAGAGTCACTGATTTCGAATCCAGTCCGACTCACAGAAGTATTAAGGTAAGTTATCCTTTATATGCTTCGATAAAACTGTTAGTCCATCCCCATTCCGAGTTCCAATTGCTTGATAAGAATTTAGTTGGATAGATGCTTCTAGGTCTTCGCTCGTCAGGTTGAAATAGGATTCAATTCTCGATTTATTTTACGTCTCAAAACGTTTTAATGACCGATGGTGATGAAAACTGATGACCAATACGAAATTAATGCATGATCTAACGACTCCACTTGTTTTAAAATGTTTGAAGGCGATCTATATGCTCAAAAAGTAAAACTAAAACGTTTATCGTTTCTGTGCACGGACCAGCGAAAAGGACCAAGTAAATAAAGCGGTATCCTTGCATGTAGAGGTTTTGTCCTATTGATTTTTATCAGAATGCAATGGAACGGTGGCGCTGGTGTCGTAGCTGGATGTGGATGGATGGATGCAGTGGCCAGCGCCAAAGAACAACAGGTGTTCGTATGTGTGCATCGCGCGGTGCATCGAAAAAAAAAAAAGAAAAGCACGAAACGAACGAGTGCAGCGCCGGCGGAGGCGGCGGGCGACTTTTTTTCAATGGCAACGTCAATGACACTATTACAGCATTTCACGGTTTATTGTGGATTCATTGAACGGCCTGAAAAATGTGACTTTTTAATTATACACAAACACGGTTTGTTTTATTTATGATTCGATGTCGTCTTATAATTAGGTCACAAATGCATGTTTTACTTTCACTCCTGTTATTCCTATACCTATTAATAGGTATGTATATTTTATTTATGGATTCGCGTACATTTTAATTTGATTGTTTTTAAATCCGTTATAACTCCAAATGCGTATTGGCATCATCGGCGACCTATGCGATCGTATTATCATATCGTTGTCTGTACTCGATGGTTCTTAAAATGTTATTTAGGAAATTTTGGGGGATGTACAGGGTGTTCAATAATGAATGTGAAGGAATGTACTTAAATATGTAAAAAAATCTCCACACCATCACATAAATTATTTTGAATTCCAATTTTCAATGGTACAACTCTTGAGAACGATAGAGAACCAATATATAAAAAATGAAAAACGAGTGGGCAGTATCACCAATTTATTTGCCACACGAAAATTATTTCGATCTTATATCGAAAGTTTGATATGCAAATGAATATACAACTTTCTAGACGTTCTGGAAAGATTGTTAGAAATTAACGAAGCACTGTGCAGTTTCAAATGGTTGGAAATCCTCTATCTCCATAAACCAACCTAAGTCCATGAGACAAAGTACTTTTACCTAATGACTCCACTACCACGTCCTATCAATGGTCCTAAGACGAACGAATATTCGCATTTTTACATGCTCTATATGTCAAATGATTGATGATTTTCAATTAATAGTTTCGTTCTTCATTAGACATATTAGACATTTTGTCAACTAATTTTAGATTATCTTATTAACCGGTATCTTAGGTGCACTATTTTGCTTTACAAGCCTACCTGTACTAGTACCAGAGATACGAAGATTATTATGTGGTGAAGTGAT
Source organism: Agrilus planipennis (assembly GCF_000699045.2). Lineage (NCBI taxonomy): Eukaryota > Metazoa > Arthropoda > Insecta > Coleoptera > Buprestidae > Agrilus > Agrilus planipennis. The sequence continues at coordinate 614,330 of NW_020440825.1, forward strand.
GGTTGTGACATGTACCTACTTACAAATTGATCTGATTGGTAATTACTAATTAGTTTGGCTAATAATTTCGTGATCATTGTTCGGATGTGAAATACTTTTGCTGGAATTGTTAACATTTTGATAACGCTCATCTCTAGCCTCATTACAACAGTAATTTTTAAAGATTTCAAAACTCGATACTCAAAACATTTAACTGGAAACTAAAAATTCAACTAGTTTGACAGTCTCCATTACTATATAAGTACATATTACTTACCGCGCCAAAATAGTCATTTATTAGAAGTTAAATTGCACTTTTATAAAAGAAAAATGTATTGCACCACTAAAACCCTATAATAAATTGCACTTCGACGTTTACTTTCTGAAAGTCGCTATTAAACTCAAAAGGTTCCGGTCTTGGATTTTGCTTCGAGACGTTATGGGAAGTCATCCCCACTTTTTTAACGGAAAAACGACTTTAAATAAAAAACGGATGAGTGTGTGGATATAATTTATCAGAAGGGCTGTAAGGGTTCGTAAGAAAGTTCGTTAAGATGTTCTCCTTCGTTGGGCAAGATTCATATGTCGCGTGCCAGACCTTATGCCTGTTGAATCTATATGGTACGCTGCTTGTCACGCATTAGTGATCCTTGTAGGTATGTACATATGCATCTAGGAATTAATATCCGTTTGTACTTGATTCTATACCAAAATTTGGAATTTGGAATACAGAAACTACCTACAAATTAAAAAACTCCGTCGAAAAAAAGAGTACCTACCAGAGTTACTATAACGATTTCGACAATTTTTTAACAAAAAACTACACGTATATAACTTGTTTCCAATGAGTAACAATCAACAGTACAATTATATTTCAGTCAACAATCTTAAATCACAATTCTTAGATACGTGACATTCAAAATTACGAACAATATATGTTTTTGAGTTCCCTGTTCCTAGACTTTTCAAGCGACCTCCTACGGGATGTACAAAAAAAAACATAAATAGATACATTTGAAAATGTATTAATGTTCCATGTTCCTAGAATGTTCAAGCGACGTCTCACAGGATATACAAAAAATAAATAAGCAGGTACATTTTAAAACGTATTCGTCTATGTTTTTTTACGTATCTTGAGCTAATCTTAACTTTTTGCGAACAGTAATCTAATCTAGGTCTACCTCTACCCCTCCTAACTGTCATTTCTGCCTCTAATATGTCTCTGACTAGACCTTCATGCCTGAGAAGGTATCCTACCGACCTATCTCGCCTATTTCTTATTGACTTCCATAGAGTCCTCTGTTCTCCTATTCTTTCCAATACATCTTCATTTCTAACCTTTTCTACCCACGTTATCCTTATCATCCGCCTATAACACCCCATTTCGAAGGCTTCTAACCTTTTCTTTTCCGCCGCGCCCACTGTCCATGTTCCTCACCCGTACAACGCCACGTTCCAAACATACACCTTTAACAATCTTTTTCGAATTTCTAAATTAACCGTTCGCAAGCATAGAACGCGACTTGACCCTGCGCTATCCTCTGCTTTATATCCCTACCACTCCTTCTACTCCTTCCTAATTGTTATTTTCGTGCATTTCCTTTCCTTATAAATCCAAGAATTGCAATTTACGAGATGACCAAGTATCCTTTTAATTTAATTTGGGAAAAGTGTTAATTAAAAAACGCGGTATTATAATTTTTCAAGTTCCTTGGGATTTCCGCTTCTTGTAATTGCCTCATTGTCCTACGGTTTCATTAGCTGATTAGACAGTATATGTTCCTGGGGTAACGACGACTAATGAACTAATAAAGTCACTCTTAAGCGGGTCCTTTGTTCTTCGCTCGTTCGATATCCTTAACCGAGCATGATATGCAGAAAGATAAGCAAGGTGGTTTAAGTAAATTACGAAGGAGGTGCGGCTCCCGTGAGATGACGGGGGAGCGGCCGTCTTGCTATCCAGCGAAGTCGACGCCGGCGACGAACGCGGTCGCCGTTGTTCTTACGGGGTGTGGAACCCCTTAGCGTGCAGCAGCGAAGGCTAAGCAGTGCAAAAAGTACAAACATGACGCTCTTCTGACGTATTAGGTACTTAGTTCTGCTTTCATTTTATTTAATCTGATTAATATGTGTAATAACATCGTAGTGCTTCTGTATACGGGTTTCGTCTGCATTTGATTTCAGAAGAATTGAGACATTGAGTGGTTATGGATCTAAAACACGATCCACAAGGAGTACAACTCTGCAATGATATAATTTGTCTTGGCAGATTCGAGACCGATACCAAAACCGAGACTTCTCTTGTTCTTCAATAGCAATATTAAAATCCCCTAAAAATTTCAATGAATAAGCAATACCAACCAGAATTATTCCAATCGGTTTCGCACATATACCTGCATGTAATCTCACTGAGTCTTTCTCAGGGTTGTTCACTATTTAAATTCGTACTCTTTTCATAAGATTGGGGTTTCCACCTGTGAAAGGATAATGCCTAGTTCCCTCCCATATAGCTGTTTTTAGTTAGGGTTAAATTTTTCGGTATGTCGAATTCCCTCCTAATTATACATCAATTGCCTCCCAACGGCGGCGGATGACCTTGAGTGCTAATTGCTACTATTAAGTCATAAAGAGTTGTTTAAATAATACAGCTTCACATCACATATTAATCTTAATATTATTCATATATTATAAACACCACAATAATTTTCAATGTGAAATTTATGTTAAAATACGAAATGTTTCATCTAATTTTAAAAAATTGTTAACAAGACAAACTAGAACTAATAAAATTTTTCTAGATGATTGCATCGAAANCGAATTTTCAAACATTGAATTTGTTAAGGTAGTGGGAAACCATTTTAAAATTATATTCATAACTGATATGTGTTTTCTTTCTGAAATTATTTTATCTTTAATTTACTGAAGTACTGAAGTGCACTATAAATATATATTTATTTTCGATAAATAAAATCGGTAAGTAGTCGTTAACTTAATTATTGGAGCTGATATGAATGGGACGGAATTCGGCTAGTACCCGGGAGGGAATTCGACTATCTATATTTTAACCAAAACTACCTGCGGGAGGGAATTCGGCATCACCGTTCGATACTTTCTCATAATGGTCTTGAATTTCAACGAAACTTAACATTTTTATGCTTTGTTGCTCTTATACATTACACACATTGAATAGCAGAAGACACAGGTGTCCTATAATTAAGTAAAATAGACGAAAATAATGACAACAACCTTGCACGGTCGAAGAAAGATTCGTTAGCAATAAAAGAATTACCTCTTAAGGGTATCGTTGTCTGTCACAGTTTACGTCTTGTAGACGCTCGCCATCTGCTTGTTGAGTTGTCATAAAATTAAATACAACCACTTAAATTGTCTACCTCTTTCTTAATTCTTAATTATTTACATTGACTACGTTATGTCGTCTTCAAAATTCTGAGTAATTGGTTAATTGATCTCAATTTGAGGGTAAAAACAGTCATGGGACAAGTGGGGGTTGATGCTTGAAGGCTACACTCTTTTTTTATTATTTAACTCTTTTTGAATATCTGAAAGGGCAAAAGTAGGTGCAAAAAAAAGTATGTAATTTAGAAAAAAGTTAGTTGTAGTTTGTAATAGTTATGTATACACGTATATGTAGCAAAGAAGGATAACGTAGGGACTTATTTGGGTTGCAACGCCCTTGGCGATGCAATTAAGTATAAATATATCCCTTGTAGACGCCACTTCGACCCCTTTGTCCGCATAAATTGCTTACTTAGTTGGCTGCCCTAATCCTCCAAGTAGTTTGCATATTTTACAAGATTTGGACCAACGTTTTTCATATGAAGTCGTACGACAAATTATTTCCTGTTAATACTTACGAAACCCCAACGTATTACAAAAATAGGCTTCATACGAGATAAATCGAAACAATAACGTTTTTTTTTGTTCCCATTTCTTCCCCTGGTACAAAAGTATGTGGATAATCAAGCCTTCAAATTTTATTATCGTGTTAAAATCTTTTAAATATGTACAAATATGAAAAAAAAATTGCTTTATACTATTTAACTGCCCCTTCTATTACAATACTTCTGAATCAAATAGTACTGAATTAATACGAGGATTAATATGCTTTATTTTTTAGCAAGTGTTAATTTTAATTTAATGTTCACGATAAACAAAAATTAGTGTCTTCTTTTTCTTTATCTTACTTTTTGTCCACTTATTAAATATTCGTATTTATAGATTTATTATTGATGGCATTTGGTATTTCTACTTCTATATCTCATCTCACGGTGTAAACAATTCGTGTTCTGTCGGGTGTCGGTTGTCTTGACAACGACTTATTGCTCGTTTTTCATATTGCACAACAACTTAATATGTTCATGCGCAATTGTTTGAGTGTCTTCTGTCTTGGCGTGTTGTAGAAGCATGGGAGTCGGTATCATTGATCCATCGATTTACTGCTACGTAATTATTCTATCGCGGTCGTGAATTGTATTTGTGGTACGGTGATTTAATCTTTATCTTAACAAACGTAAGACATTAGTGTATTGTGTGTATAATAGTGGAATATGCTTTCATATCCTGAGGTAAACGACATATATTGTTTGATTATTTGGTTTAACAACCTAGAATTAAGATGCCATATTTTAAATTAAATTACATTTGAACTATTATAAGGGTAAGCAGCAAACAACAAATCAAACAGATAAAAATTGTACATCCTAATCTACTTCTGAAACAGCTAAAACTGAATACATAAGAAACTAAGAATCGATTGAATCTATTTGAGAAATTTATAATATTCTAATCGAAAATTAATATTCAATGTCCACCATTTGTGTTTTGATGTAACAACTCTTAATTGTTTACCGACTTTACCCCTTAGAATCCTCTTGTTATACATTCGAAAGCTGGCAACAATTAAATTTGTTTTCATTTGTTTAATTAAACTGACATTTGAAAATTACATTCCATTGTCCTATACTAGGGCAAATCATACTTTAAGCTGGTTTTATTGTGTATATGTTACAGCGATAGTAATAAATTCGGATATTATAAATACTGTCCAGCCATAATGTATAATATCTACTCAATTTTGACAAAGTAATAATTGATACAGAATTAATTACATCAACTAGGTATTTTATATATACATATTAGAAGATTTGGATAATAAAGTAATAAACAAGTGTAGGCGAAGATTATAAATTTTTATTTTAAGATAATAGTTAATGTGATTAATTCTGCATCAATTATCACTTTGTCAAAATTGAATAGATATTATAGGTATATAATGACTGGATAATATATATAATATCCGAATTTATTACTTTCCTGTGACATATATATTATTCGATTTCTTCTCGGAATGTGAATCGATTAATTAAATTAATCCTTTTATTTGATAAACAATATCTTAATAGTGGTCTCATTTCAATTTAAAGAAGAAGATACAGTATTTCACCCATAAGGCAGTAAAATTAATTTAAATTCGTACATATACTACAGTAGTTGGTTTAAATTGTATTTTCTGTTTCTAATCGTCTAAAACATCAAGCAAGGTCTGACTTAAAGAAGCCGTGTCACCTTTGCGTGTGACCGACAGGTGACGCGCCCATTTTTATGAAGTCTCAGAAGACTCCCTGACAGGACCGGCACCAGCAAAAGATTCATCACTCATTTAATGTCCCCCGTCTGAACTTTCGTTTCACTAATTTGCTATCTTTTTTATTATCAACCTATTTTACGTAGTTTATTACGCTTGGGAACCGTTTGATCCTTTACGCTTTTCGGAAAACAAATACAGATAGCATGAAAAAATGAAATTAAGATGTGTACACGTGATGACGTCCTATAGGTACTCGGTTTATTGGACAAGGGAGTCAATTTTGAATGCTTTAATAGAGTATCATATTCTAGTGCCTAATTACAGAGTAACAATTTAAGACTTTTTTGTATAGATATCTAACATTGTAATCATGAAACAAATTGAAAGTGATGAATAAAACCAATGTTCAATTGAGTAAAAGAGAAAGAAGAATGACTCCTTTAGAATCTCAGAACCAGAGGTCTGCCAAAAAATTCAGCACGTAGCATTACCTAGGACTATTCCGTTCTCAAACAGTTTTCTTTTTTTTTATGGCCTTGAAGTAAACTTTTAAGGTCGTGTCACGTAAGTTTTTTTATCAAAAATGAGAGAAGTTGGATAATGTGAGAATGTTGTAAATCGTATTAAGTACGTCACTCGACAAAATTATGTTCGATTCAATGAATTAAATATTTTAGATACTTGGTATATTCAAGTTCTCTTTATTTATGATATATATTATTATTATTATTGGCAAGAAGGAGTTAGAGATACTGACAAAACAGTACTGTATGAAAATAAATAAAATTAAAACAAAAGTACTGGTATGCAAAGGAAGAAGAAGTAGGGAAAGAGCGAATATAAGGATAGGAGACGAAACGTTCGAAGAAGCGGCTGATTGTAGGTATCTAGGAAGTCAGATAAGTTAGGATGGATATAAAGCAGAGGGTAGCGCAGGGTCGAATAGCCTTCAATAAAAAGAAGTCACTTCTATACTCGGGAACGGTTAATTTAGAAATTCGAAAAAGGTTGTTAAAGGTGTATGTTTGGAGCGCGGCGTTGTACGGGTGCGAAACATGGACAGTGGGCGCGGCGGAAAAGAAAAGGTTAGTAGCATTCGAAATGTGGCTTTACAGGCGAATGATGATGAAACCGTTGATAGAGAAGGTAAAAAATAAAGAGATATTAGCAATAATAGGATAACAGAGGATTCTATGAAAGTCAGTAAGAAATATAGGCGAAATAGGTTAGTAGGGCACCTTCTCAGGCATGAAGGTCTAGTCAGAGACATATTAGAGGCAGAAACAGGAGTTAAAAGGTGTGGAGGTAGACCTAGATTAAATTACTATTCGCAAATAGTTAAGGATGTGGGATGTTCTAGTTTTAGGGAAATACGAAGATTAGCTTAGGATAGCAAAGAGTGGAGGTGCGTGATCAACCAGTCTTAGGACTAACGACCTTATGATGATTATAATATTTAATTTGGATCCACGTTAAGCTAACTTTTATCAAGGACTTTGTCGGAGTGAAACTTGGATTGTTACTGGCAATAAACAGTTAAAAGTAACAAACCCTCAAAATTTTCCACTGTAGTATTGTAAACTAATGACTTTGTTATTAAAAGATAGAAAAGCATTTTAAACATTTCTTATGTTCATCAAACACGGTGTATGCCACAGTTTAATTTCGGCAAAATTCGCAGTTTTAAAAATATCAACGTTAGTTCTGTCCTTTTTAGGTTCCTGGTCTTCGAAAACAGCGGTTTTTCAAAACGAGTCAAAGAATAAAATATTCTTAGAATAACCCGAGAAATAACTGCGTGTTTAATAAACATCCTGTATTTGAGTTTTGTTATTTATATTTTAGATGCAGACAAGGATCCATCTCAATCTGCACTATACGAATGCATATAGTAATGTAGAATTTTGGTGCAGAAGTAGAACCTTATAACAGTGAGTGAGAGATTGTGGTGGAGGGGGGGTGAATAGTTCATTGAGTGTCTGATCTTTGAAAGCTAACTATAGCGTTATTATACAAGTAAAATATGCTTCAAATTCTAAGGGTTATTTATTTATTGAAATGAGAATTAATTAAAAAACGCGGAAAAATCCGATTGCGCGATGTGCTCATCATACGCTCCCAAATTCCAAAAATATTTCAGGTACGTGCATGTAGTAGGTACGTTTTTTGCGAAATTGAAAATGCCGAAAATCAATGAAGTCCGTAACAGATACCTAGCTTTATTTAGCTGGCTGGTAACGCGAAATGAAAGCAAATACCGTGTAATTAAAAGATAAACTCGCCGAATGTACACGACACTAGCACACCTTCGTGTCATTAATACCTTATACTTTCATACAACGAGACCAATTTGCAGAAAAACGTGTCTACAGTCGATATCATAATAAATGTCCGTGTAATACGTTAAATCTTCGCCAAAGCGTAATTTAAGATTAAATTTAGTTATGAGCAAAATTACTCTTGGTCTTGCGAGAATCTAAAAGTACCCTTATACTAGGAAGATTAACACCAAGACTGTCTTTATACTAACAAGACAAAAACGAAGACCGAATGTGCAAAAACAAGAGAAAATACGCATGACTAAACGAAAAATTATTACTTTCTATTGTTTTTTTCGCTAAAAGATCAGTTTAGGCGTTGGAGGAGGGGTAATTTTTCCAGTTTTGACTAATATTTTCTTTAAAAGTTTTGACAAGCTTGCATACATGAAAAAATTTTTATTATTTAAGGCAGTTATTGTGTCAGTAAATAGAGAAATTTGTGGCTAGAATAATTATTTTAAAGAAACGTAAGTACAGTCGACTCTCGATAATTCTAAACTCGAGGGACTCTTAAGATATTACGGATTATCGAGTGTTTGAAATATCAAGTGGTTCGAAATTTAATCTTTCGAACTTTTAATCTGTATACAACGAAAGAGTAACAATAACTGAAACATAACTAAACAACCCAATTCGTGCGGAAGTGTGTGTCAAACTAATCATACCAAAAACAAAGGCTCGATGATACGATGATAGAAGCTTGAACTTGCCTCAAAATGTATGTACCTACTTACAATCTTTCTGTCTCTTTCTCTCTGCAACTTCGAATTGTCGAGTGTTTGGCGCCGATGAGTTCGAATTAGCGCGTCGTTTTGTTACGTATTAGCAATGATTTTTTCGTCCGAATTACCAAGTGTATAAAAATGTATTGATTTAGTTCGAAATATAAAGAGATTCTGTAGGGAACTCGTGATAACTTTGAATTATAGAAAGGTTCGAATTATCGCAGGTTTGAATTAACGAGAGTCGACTGTATCAAATTAATAGAGCAAGGTCAAAAATTAACACGCAATGCCAAGATCAAGACTAGTTGTGTTCTGAGTAAGTGCGAAATAATTGTTGTTGAAATAATGGGAAGGCTCGATTATTTCTGTAATCGTCTGTACACATTGTCTTGTATACTTTTCGAATAAAACGAAGAAATTCAGCAGGAAGGTGGGACATGAGTGAGTCGTGGGTAGGTATCGCAGGCCAAAGTTGCATTAACTATTAACTCATCTGATAAGACGTGGAGCTTATACCAGCCATTGTTATTGACATATGTGAAATAGAATTCTTGTCCAAACTGTCTCCTAATGATATTCTGAGGCGATACTATCTTTCGCTGAATTAAACATTAAGACCGGGCTTATCGAATGCATGTAATGCCGCACTTTTTGTTCGAGAATATTAAAAATGAGTCAATAAAATATTTACCGGCTCCGTGGGTGCCCCGTATACACGCAGGACTTCACTTACGTCTGATTTTGTCCGTGATACCGTCGTCAATGAAACATATCTACCATAGGTTTGCTATATATATTTTTGATTTCTTTTCTTTTTGTCATTTTTTGTTGTTTTATTATTGAAAAGTGTGCCCATTATCGAGGATCAAAACGATTTTCTTCTAATTCTGCCTCGGAAATTATTATTGATGATTCCTTAAGAAATAAACATTACACGTGTTTCACCTTTACACCAGTGGCGGCTCGTGCCTTCATTTAGGCATTTATTATCCTTAATAGCATACGAGAGTTTGTATTTTATTTGTCGTTCTACTCATCACTATATAGTATAAAACAAAGTCGCTTCCCGCTGTCTGTCCTTATGTATGCTTAGATCTTTAAAACTACGCAACGGATTTTAATGCGGTTTTTGACGTGACAACGTCTTATAATTCGATGGAGCCGGCTGCACGCACGAAAAAACATGACTCATGCGGCGTTACCTCGCTCTGAGGCGTTCCATTTAAGGCTTGAAGTGCAAGCGAGAGCGCGGAACGAGCGACAAAGAGGCACAATCGGCCTCCGCGTTCGGCAGCGTTCGACATCTGTCTCTCTCCCACTTGAGTGAGCGATGCGTCCGCGTGGACAGCTGCTATACAATAATACATTTCCATTTACCTCCTTCTCGATATCCATACAAAATATCTATCAAACAAATAAAATTAAAATTTTTTTTTGAAAAATGAAACCATTCCCCCAGTATTTTCTTATGACGTTGTCACGTTCAACTATTGTCAGTAAACCGACTTTACAGACAACCGATTTTTTTTAATAGATAGAGCAATTCAAAAGGAAGGTTTATATGTATAATACATGCATAATATAGTAGAGAAACACTGATAATTTGATGTCGTAAATAAACACATTTTTTTGCGCTTACATTACAAACGCTCTAAACCCTACGAGATAGATCAAAATAATGTACCACAGTAATGTACATCTTAAAAAGGTCTACAAAAAAGTCCGCGATGGTATATGTCTATCTCTTAGAGATAACCCACAATAACCATTTTTTATCCTTTACTTTTTATGAGAAATAATAGCTTATTTACGAAGCGATTTTAAGCAATACAGCATTAATCCTTACCCAATTAAGTAGTTTTAAATGCATTGTGCATTTAATATAGATCAATATGGCTCTTTACAGCATGTAATTTAAATGAATATTTTCGAAGATATTACAGATTTAAAATGCAGGGACATGCGGTTGCGACGGTACCGGCCGGGGAGGGCGGTTTGTATTATCTAATGACAAAAAAGCTGTAAATGTTGTATATAAACACATTCAGTAGTATATTAAGTATCAGCATTGAACCCTTGCGGGTCACTAGTTATCCATATAGTAGTAAGACATTTTTGTTTGATTACAGGACCTACCTACCTTGTGGCAAAAAGTCTGAGCAGTCTTGTGGTAAGTACTTTTTTACTTTTACGACTTATTGCGTTCTTTTTGAGTTTTAATGCCTCTCTAAGGTATTACTTTTCGCCAATATTGCCTTTGAACAATGCAATCCCTGACTACAGCAAAACTAATCGATGTAAGAAACGACGCGACGTCCTGTACACTCGAACATCCATCGGGGACAGCTATGTGTATACAATGTACGTATATATCTTTGCATACGTTAGTAGTCGTCCTGGCGGAAGTGAAGCAAGCAAAGCTTCAACTTTGTCAACAGGACCATTTCTGCGACGCAGTTAATAACGTGGTATTACCGCTTAGGTCGCTTCGATTCTCCAATAGGAATTCCTCGTCACAAATGTGCGGGGTAAACCATTCGTTTAAGGGATGATTTAGGATCGAAAAGGTTTTATAGAAATCTTGAAATTTTAAATTAATAGACGTTTAATAGATGTCGATAGACATGAAACCTGGTAATAGTTTATAGCTTTGCTTTATTAATTTGTCCATATTCTGCAAGATAAGAGAAAGCTCAAATGGCTGGAAGAAATCAGCGATCTCATGGTACACCTTCAATGAAACTGATTTGTGATTTTTTACGTGATCGACATGGCGACAATCATGGGCGTACCCAGGGGGGGGCAGCTGCCCCTCCCCCCCTATAAATCTCGCAGAAAATGTATGAACTCGCCTGATCACTAATCAAAGTGTAAACGGGGCCTTGTATGCTCACGTTCGAATTAAATAGTAGAAATCGAATTAAACAATTAAAATAAAATAAAAATGCATAGTCAAATTTACTTTTATTTATTTAAGGATTTTTGGAAGGTACAATCGGAGACAAGAGCACATAAAATTAGAAATTCGTGATTAATTAGGTTTTGCAGCATATCATGAGGTAAATAAATACTATCTATACTAAAAAAAAGTACACGGTTTGAGAGAAAATTTGGAATTTGACCAAAAACTTTGAATAAAATAAGAAATAACGAATAATATGGAAAATTTTTAACTGACTTTTGGCAGTGAATATGCCTTGATTTCAACTTCGAAACAAAAAAATATTTAGTTTCAATCTCTATTAATAATGAGCGTAAAACTTTTTAATATGTTTAAATAATAATTAAAACTTTAAAATTGCATTTATTTCAGACAATTATAAATATTATCATTATATTATCAAGTAAAAACGAGATTTTCAGCTAATTTTTCATTTTTTCCTCGATAACCATTTAGTGAATTTGAATAACCTTACGCTAAAGTGATTCTCCAGAGTTCAAGTTACTTATTATAAAAGTTTGAAATTTCTGGTAGCTTTTTTTCTGTTAATAAAAATAAATTTAATCTGTTCGGTTAACGAATCTCCATAAAATGACGTGTAAAATTACAATTTTTTAAAATTTCAATAACTTTTTAACGGTTTAGTGAATCGATTTGTAATTTTTACAGGAGTTTTAGAATTGAATGAGGAACGTTCTTCCAAATTTTTATTTGTTTCATAGCATTTTGACATACCTCCCAAACATCCTCAAGTACCTATAAAGCAGAATCATTTGCCGCTGTTTGCCTGTGTAGTGTGTTTGACAAAACAGCCGCGGACGATCCGACCTAAAAAAACTGACTTGCCCCCTCCCCCAAGGCAGAAGCTGGGTAGGCCCATGGTGACAATTTTGGTTGATGGTTTGCTTAATATGTTTACTTTATTTACTATATAAAAAATGTCAATTGCGTATTTTTGAATTACACTGTACACATAGTTTATGTTTCTAAAATTCATGAACTAATATTTCTAAAGACACAAAAGTGCTAAGGCCTTTACAATATTCAGTTTTGAATTGTAAAAAAGGCCTATTTTATATTACCATTGTTTACAAATTAATTGATTTATTGTCACTCTCATAATGTACGCTGTCTATGACCGATGGACTGTTCACTTTCGCCAGCAGCTAACGCTCTCATTGAATGCATTTGCCTCTCCGTACATACGTAAACGCGTATATGTGAGGGTAATCCTTAGTTCGGTATGGGGTAATGGCACTGGAAGGGTTTTTATTAGCGCGCTGTGTTATCAGCGGGGTATCAATCTAAGGGCTGATTGCTACTAGCAATTAAAACGTTTTGATGTCAGTCGAAAGTAAATGCGCGGTAAATCCAACGGCAAACGGGAAGAGAAGTATCGGCATTGCTCCCTAAATGGTCATTCGAAAATCTTGTGCACATCGTAATTTACCTATACATGTATGCATGTATAAATATTGTTTATTTGAAGTAAATCTGCCAGTACAACGGTTTATCAACAAAAAAAAAGAATCAAACCAATAGTTCAGCAATTGGCACAGATCCACAGCTAATGATGTACAAAAATAGTCCTGGGTTAGAACATTTAGCTAGACCAAGATCAAAACAACAACTAATTATGCTCGCCGAACCAAGATCAATACTATAAATGAGCAAGATTTATTAGCAAGATTCTGGCAAAATTCCCATCTAAATTTTAATAGAATTACAAAATAGGGTGAAATTAAAAAATTTATGAGAGTAAATATGCCTAAATAAATTGTACTATTCATCATCATCGCCGTCATAAGGTCGTCAGTCCTAAAACTGGTTGGACACGCACCTCCACTCTTTCCTATTCTGAGCTAATCTTCACATTTCCCTAAAAGTAGAACATCCCACATCCTTAACTATTAGTGAAAAGTATTCTAATCTAGGTCTACCTCTACTCCTCCTAACTCCTACCAACCGATCTCACCAATTTCTTATTGACTTCCACAGAGTCCTCTGTTCCCCTATTCTTTCTATTACCTCTTCCTTTCTAACCTTCTCTACCCACAGTATCCTCATCATTCAATTGTACTGTTATTAGAAATAAATTCTGCCTTTTTCGTTGCAACAAAATCAAACTAATAGTTTGGAGAATGCCCTGAAATATGCACAAAAAAGTTAAGAGATGCATATTTTTTGTATTAGCAGTATACAAATTGCTCCAAAAATGCTAATTTTTGTGAAGCCGGACATATTTCAAATCTGCCTAGCCTGCTAATCAATTAATTTGGTCTATCAAACCATTTTATGCATTCTGGCCATTAAGACTAGAAGAACATGTACCAAATGAAGACCAAGACCATATTAACCTTGCATTTCGGGGGTTTCCTAAACACGTTGCTCAGACCTAGAACACTTGGATCCTACTGCGGAGCGCATTAGTAAATATCGACTTTTAATAACTTAACACCCGTACGTCAAGAAAAGCTTTGTTTTTCGATTCATTTGGTATTATTTAATGTAAAATATAATTACAAACCAATGCGTTATTAACTTTAAACTATTATATCTATCAGCCTATAAAATTCTATATTTTTACCGGGGTTTTGTTCTATTTGAAAAATTTAATTATAGTTTGAAAAGTTTATATAAGAAGGTACATGTAGCATTACTATCAGCTATATCAATTTGAAACATTTTTGTATGTTTATACAGGCACTATTATGTGAAGAAAATTAACCCCATAGGTATCCAGGTATATGAAGATTTAGTGCAGTGTGCAGGGTTAATTACGTCTGCAATTAGCAAGAAGGCAGTAATAATCAGTTTCCTCTTTCATTACCCTTGCCTTTAATTCCTCTTCAAGCATTTCCTACTTTTATTCTGAAAATGGAACGAACGTCGAAGAAAAAGTGGTAAGATTATAAGCCGGCTACTTATGTTCCAGACGGGGCTGGTTCTCTGCCTGGAGTGGCGGCACGGGGGTAAAGGGATAGGGTTGAATACGGCTCCCGAACAGGAACTGAGCTTTAATTAAAAAGTATTTAAGTAATGTAAAGAGACTTTGAGCGTTTTTTTTTTTGAAGGTATTATTCAATGGTGGCACAGCAGATCAAGAATAGAATGACTAAAAATGCTTTACTCAGCATCTTTTGCTGACTTAATTAATATGAAAATCTACAAATTGCTATCACAAAGATCTACCGTTGTTTTTATAAGCGAGTCTCTGCTACAGCTTCCTTTAGTAAGCTTAAGCTCTTTAGTAAATGCTGTAAATGATATTTGACGAAATTATTTTGCGAAGAAAAGCAAGATAAAATTTTTTCAACTTTAATTCTATACTCGCGACTTGGAAATATCAAAAAAAAATCGGTTGTCTGTAAAGTCGGTTTACTGACGATTGTTGAACGTGACAACGTCATAAGAAAATACTGATGGAATGGTTTCATTTTTCAAAAGAAAATTTTAATTTTATTTGTTTGATAGATATTTTGTATGGATATAGAGAAGGAGGTAAATGGAAATGTATTATTGT
>NW_020440825.1:632287-633501 GCF_000699045.2 Agrilus planipennis
TGGCGGTAAGAGATTTGCGGACAATGAAGAAGTAATCGAAGCTGTAAATGGTTATTTTGAGGAGCTTGACGAATCAGTCTATAGAGATGGCATTAATAGACTGGAACACCGCTATGAGAAATGTATCAGCCTTGGAGGAGATTATGTTGAGAAATAAAAAAAAAAAATTTTTAAAAACCTTGTTTTTCTTGGTCAGGCCGGAAACTTATCAATCCACCCTCGTATATTATTTTACAAACATTTACCTGCAGCTTTGTTCGCGTTGATATTCTAAATACGTGTCGAAGATGATCGAAAATATAATTATTTGACAAATTTGTTCTTAAGTCTTGTACAGGATCATCAGAATAAAATTAAAGTTTCTAATTTAAACATACACTGTAAATACTGTCCTTCCGTATCAAGATGAAAAGAAATTTTTCTGTCCCTCGGGAACAGTATTTTTCTTCTGGATAGAAGGTACCCTATGTTCTTTTCTGTATCCCTGATAATGTGTGTGCAATATTTGTTGATGATCGGTTTAGTATTTAAGGCGTGAAATTGTAATAAAAAAACTCACATTTACTTAGTATCAGTTAGGATTATGTTTCAGTTTGATTTTAATATTTTTTTTAGTCGTTAGAGATAGATTTGCTTATCATTATTCAACCTATTTTATTTTATTATATTGGAAATTTNTACGAGGGTGGATTGATAAGTTTCCGGCCTAACCAAGAGATGACGCCACTAGGCCTACCTTGAGGTGACATTCTATAGTACCATCCTTGGATAGAAGAACATACGCAGATTGTTTCGTTAATTTCCGGCATAAATTAAATTGCGTAAATTACTAGTATAAATAATAAAGCAAGAGCTGGCTAATATACAGGTAAGGCAAAACGTGTGGAATATATTTTTTCTGTATGAAAATATCACTTGATTCACTGAAAACTGTCCTAAATCAACTGAACTCTCAAAACTTTTTGAAGAAAACGTAACACCTACCAAATGCTTTAAATTGCATTAATTGGACTTACGAGGGTGGATTGATAAGTTTCCGGCCTAACCAAGAGATGACGCCACTAGGCCTACCTTGAGGTGACATTCTATAGTACCATCCTTGGATAGCTTGTAGCTATAGTTTCAGCCCGATCTCCTTGCTAGTGTAGGTTTGACAGCACGCTGAACAAGACGCCTCTGTGGTTTTCGTAAAAATGGAAAAGCAGGAAAATCGT
>NW_020440825.1:635462-708160 GCF_000699045.2 Agrilus planipennis
AAAAACACCTAGGCAATAACTGAGAGACTGTGAGAGACGCTCTCAGCGACGCTGAAAGACTCTGAGAGACTGGGAAGAGACTGAAAATTTTTGTCTAGGGTATATATGCACAAAATCGAAAAACACCGAAAAAGTTCATGACTAAAAGTACAGGGATGTATTGAATTTTTTGTTCAATACTCAATCCAAAATCAAAATTTTAATTTGATAAATTCAAATTTCTGTAATAGCAAAACCTCTGCATTAATAAGTTGTCATACCGTATTTAGCTTGCGAATATTTCTTATCAGTTTTGGAGAAATTTAGTTGGCAACAACGAGTATTAGATACATCGTAAGATAACGGTGCGAGTTGCCATATGGTGGAAAAATATTTACTTTAGATACACCTTAATACCCATGCACGGTGCCTCCATGGATTCTTATCTGTTCTCGATGTAAAAGCATCAATAAGCTTTTCTAATAAAACACCTGCTGGTGTCTAAAGATTAGAGCGCACTTTGCAAACACGAAATAGAGATAAAGCGATTTCAAAGGGCACATTAGTTTATTTGCGCGGAAATTTGTGAAACTGCACAATATATTTATGTAAAAACACACACATCTCTGATAAAATGGTCTAGTGTTTGTTACCATTAATGAGAAACGTTTTGCTTCTAAGAGAATTATTCCTCAGAAAACAATGTCTAATATTAAGTACATAAATTATGAATAGAATAATACCTAACAGAGACGCTGACCCATTGACAACAAAAACTGTCGCTAGGTATTACTGACATTAAGTTATGAGCTTTTAACTCGAGCCCCTGTTTAAGTCATTTTTAAAATCTGTTCTTTCTATGATTTACAAAACTACCCTACAGAAAAATTTTCAGTCTCTCAGAGTCTTTTTCAGCGTCTCTGAGAGCGTCTCTCACAGTCTTTCAGTCTCTCAGTTATTACCTAGGTGTTTTTATGGATCTCTCACAGTCTGTATGAGACGAGAACGATAAAAATTGTTAATTCAGGGAATCGAGTCTCTCACAGAGAGACTGAATAAATAAAACTGAAAAATTGAGAGACTCGAGTCTCTCGTAGAAAGACTGGGATCTCTGAAATATGTTTAACTCAGAAAATCTCGTTCAGAGATTCGAGTCTCTCGTTCAGAGACGCTAAACAGTTTTTTTGACAGTCTCTCAGCGACACCAGAGAGAGTCGATGAGAGACGAAGACATTTTTTCTCGGGTACCTGTGATGGGAAAGGCGAACAAATTTTAGTTACGTACGCTGCTTAATTAAAAATTAATTTGAATACAAAAAATGAAAAATTACATCGATTTTGTCATGTTCGTGGTAAATAGCCTAAGTAATTCATTCAGACGTTTTTTCGTTTACTTTACTTAACTTTGTTGATCTTTCTTCAATTTACCTTTAAACAGTCATTTAAACAATACGTTCGTTCTTAAAGTGCAGGATTTCAACCGACTTATTGATACTAGAAAAATAACTTTAATTAGCAATCGTCTATTAGTACATGTTAAATTATTTTTAATAATATTTTTCAAGTTTCCGAATTAACGCATTTGCGAGCATAAAGGTGATTTTTTTTTAAAACGATTCAACCCTTCTCTTTGTACATCCTGAGGAATTAGAATTCCTAGATATCGCAATTGGTCGACATATTTTTTTGTCTATCGATTTTTGATTAATTTTTATTGTAAGCATGGAACTCTATTTTATCCTTGTGTCCCTTTCTTTAAAAGACAATTCGTCTGTATTTGTGGTGTACTTAATATAGAACAAACAGAATAGCTCAAAACCCCAACGCCAAAACACGACACTGTAGCTGTCCGAAGCACTTTTCGGTAACGAAGTACCTTCTTCAGGGACTGAAGTAAACTGTTTACTTCGTGTTTTGGCGTTGGGGTTTTGAGCTATTCTGTTTGTTTTACAACAACCGCCAAAGTTTTTCTAATCTTCATATTATGTACTGAATATGTGTAATTAAATGATATTTGAAAAAATTTTATGGAATAAAAGGAAGGCCAAGCCAAAGAAACACAAAATTTACGTGACGTTATTTATGTATGACCCCTGGTTGTAGGTTACGTGTTGTACGAACTTTGAAAATTGAACAAATCCAACGGTGATTATATCGATGGTATCGACGTTGCCTAATGGAAACGTTCGTTATCTGTTAATTAAAGTTGGAGGGAAGTAGTATTGTAGTAATAGTGTAGATGGGTAATAAGGCGAGGGGCGAAATCTTAGATCGCTTGCCACCGTTCACCTTATTTCTAATCCAGTTCGTCTAAATAGGGATCGGTCCGGTGTCTAAATTGCGCCGCGGCCGCAATAAACTTCCTAATGTACCTACCCGGAACAAAACCTTGTGTACGGTCCCACGATCTTAACTTCACGATAAGCGAAATGTTTATGAAGTTATGGTGCCTAGTACCACATGCCCACTTACCTACACATGCAATTCGGCTTGTTGCAACTTTTCTAACTTTATACTCGCTTTCTCGAACTATCTACTTCATACATACACGTCGTCCAAATTCACTTGGCCGACGAATTGCGCAGACAAAGAAGAGAGCTCACACTATATAGCAAAGGACAGAAAAGATGGTATAATTAGTAAAGTACAATCAACGACAAAAATTCTATTGTTACAATTTGAAAAAGGTTTTCATTGAAAGTGATTTCTTTACTTTCAAATATAGTGTATTTAACGACCTTATTTAGTTAGAAAATAATGTCAAAAAAGAAAACCAACTAGTACAATAGAAGTTTTAATTAGTTAATTTGGAGAATGTACATCTCATAAGGTTGTTAAAGGTGTATGTTTGGAGCACGGCGTTCGAAATGTGGTGTTATAGGCGGATGATGAGGATGACGTGGGTAGAAAAGGTTAGAAATGAAGAGGTATTAGAAAGAATAGGAGAACAGACGACTCCATGGAAGTTAATAAAAGAATAGGCGAGATAGGTTGGTAGGACACCTTCTCTAGCATGAAGGACTAGTCAGAGACATATTAGAGGCAGAAACAGGAGTTAGGAGGGGTAGAGGTAGACCTAGATTGGATTACTGTTCGTAAATAGTTAAGGATGTGGGCTGTTCTAGTTTTAGGGAAATGCGAAGTTTAGCTCAGGATAGGAAATAGTGGAGGTACGTGTCCACCCAGTCTTAGGACTGACGACCTTATGATGATGATGATATCTCTTATTTCTAGAATAGAAAAAGGGACCTTTCCAAAAAAGCTTTGTGTAATCAAAACCTTTCCTACAACTGTTTGAGAACGTAAAAGTATAGGAATTTAACACTACAAATTGAAACATAAGAAATAGATATGGATAGGATAAAGAACAGAACTGGACAAGGATAACATAAAGAATATATTACTCCTTAAAGGCAGATTAATGGAAGCAATATTGAATTAAGCAAGTTTAAAAATGAATAGTATTTTGTTATTTCCATTATACAGTATATCATTATATAAAGCTGGATAAAAAAAGGAAATAGAAATTGGTAACGATCGAAGATCTTTTCAGTGGTTAGCAATTTGGCATCAAATTTCTAACCGAAAAAATGTTTGGAGTCCACTGGACTACGCTGAATCCCAAAAGCTTTCAGAACGAATATGGGCTTGAGGCGTGAAAGCTTACGTTCGATTACAATCTCAATTGTTCCACTATAATTTATTTGGAGCTTATTTCGTTCTTCCGTGCATACTTTTTATTTGTTTTCTATTTTGTTATCAATGTTTTCAATTGTATTGAAATTTTGGTGGAGGCGTCGGGTTCTCAATGCGTAACAGTATCTTTAATAGAAGTTTTTATAGATAATATTTCTTAACGATTGTTACCTTATTTTTTAATATTCTTGTATTGGCATGAAAATTGAGAATAATTTAGTTTGTTTTTTAGTTGTACGTAATATTGGATACTCTTCTACAGATATTAGTTTGTATGCTGACAATTTCCATTACCTTGCATTTACTAGTTTTCCACATTTTCCCCGATCATATCCATATAACATATAATAGATAAAAATCTGACTAATTTGCCTATTAATCGCATACGTCTTTTTCAAAATGAAATGAAATATATTTAAATTTAATACATTCATCGTTGCTTGTCGGTTATAACAATTTTTAGTTTTTCATTGCTATCTGTTTACAATATCAGGTGCAACGTTTTTCATCGAAATCCTAGTCAATATTTCACATAATTTGGCAGTAAAAGCGGTATATATTTCACTTCGCGTAAGATCGCTTTTGGGGTTGCATAAGCTCGTGTCAATCATGAAAGCTGAAAAGCGTCCAAAAGCTGAGGGCTTACAGCTTTCACAACGCCGATTGGCCATCTGTGACCGGATAGAGGCAACTACAAGTCCGCTCATAATATTGTTCTCCGATGCAGTAAACTAAGAACGAAAGCTCTGCGATAGCAGCGCTTTCAGTACAAAACGGAATATTATAGAACATATCAGGAGCTTTTTAAGTAACATCAAAAAGGAACGTTTGGCATTTAAATACTAATTTGAACACATTTTTCCCACTGGAGGCTGCAAGAGGCTAGAGAATACTAAACAGACTAGGGAGTTCAATTAATAAAAGAAAATACTGAAACTGTCGATGAAAATGATTAGAAGGTAAACCAAAATTAGATAAGCTACAATAAAAATGGGGAATGCTTCAACTAAATTTCTAATCATCTTTTTAATTGGCGCCTGTCTATGGACTTGAATAATATCTCAATCAAAATTACATTTTCCATTTTTATTATAAATATTTGCATAACCTTTATATGAAATTCTACAAAAGCTAAATGCCAGACGTGGATGTTTTCCTTTTTCTTCATTTCTCTTCGAAATAAAAAAGGATGCAAGGACTCCATCATAAGGAACATCGTTAAATTTATTTTCACAGTTTATAGTTCACATTTTATCAATTTGTGAATTGACCCCAACATATGGATATAAATGTTGTCGCGGGCTTTTTTTACAGGCCTCTACAACACGAAACGAAAAGCCCCTTGATTTTAACGGAATATAATAAAACCGGTGTCCACCGTGAAGGGCCATTTTAAATATTGTTGAAAGAATTTTTAAAATCGGATAAGTAGTTTCGGAGGTTACCTCCTACATCCAAATTTGCAAACTTTACATCTTTATAATTGAGCTTTTGTTCATATTTTCTCTCTCCGTGTAGAATGGTGATTTTTTTACGTAACCATACATTTCTATCGACTTCTAGACGTTTTGGATAGTCGCCACCATAACTCCCCGCCATCCCTTGGACATGCCTATTTAAAAGAATCGAAGTAGCAGGCGGTCATTTCTGAATTTGCTTAGGAATGACGTTCTGGTTAGTTTAACTTAATCCCGTTCACGTCCCACTTGCGACCTGGTAGCAATTTAGAAAATTAAACGTATTTCTGGAAAACGTCCGTCGCGACGCCATGACCGTTGGTTCTTCCTCCTAGCTCACTAGATGTCTACATACATACATACGTATATACGTATACATACTAAAATCCAATTCCTAATCCTGAAAGCGCTTTGGGCTAACATAAACTATTCGAGAGGTTCCATTGTTTAAACGGAGCTCATCTCCTGTTCCCATTTTGTGCAAATGTTGGAAGCCATGAAGGGGGAATATAAGCACTCCTAAGGGTTCGCCGGGTGACATTAGGACGAGAGGGAAGGAAGGGCGCGAGAGGTCGAGCTCAAATGTGCTCTCTGCAAGACTGATCTCGGACTATGGAAACTCAGGAGAGAACAGAACAAGTAAAATGTTTGATCCTACGAAGCGGCAGTTAGTTACAAACTCGAGCTGTACAAGCCAATTGATTTTTGCGGGATTACGCGGGGGTTTGAAAGAAATTGTTTTGACAGAATTAGGCTGAAAATAGGTTGGAGAAACTTGGCCGACAATAAGAAATCTAAATTTAATCTTTAGTCCACCAATTTAGATTTGCTTTTTAAAATTAATTTAATTAATCGAACGATAGTTGATATAATTCTAAAGCGTTATTCTCTAAAATTTATAATAGAAAATAAAATCTTACAAATGTGGAATCTGTATTACATAATAAGAAGTTATTTTTGAAGTAATTAAGTTTGGTTATTCTTTATAAGATTACGGGGCGCAGCTATACATTGTATATAGGGGTAGGTATACGTAAATATTGGCTTATATGAACGTCTTGAAAAACGATAAACTTTGTTGCGCTGATGCGGGGATTTCCAAAAATAAAAGCACGTTCAACAAAAAGTTTATTTTGTATTTAATGATTGTAAATATTGCCTTACTGTGTTACCGAATTATGACCTATCATTCCACTTAAAGAATTTCTAATTAGAGTGGTCAATTAGCATTGCATACATAGAAAATGTACGTGGAAACACAAAATCAAAAAATGTAAAAAATACTTAAAATAAATAGCAAAGTTTATGACGACATTGTACGTCCAGAATAGTCAACACTTCAGCTTATTAATATTAATTGTTATTTAGGTCTTTCTTTTGCAAACCTCTAATTATACTGTTATGGTTTGTGCAAAAAATAGAAGTTGCTTTTAAAACTTAAGGATGTTTGGGAGGTACAATTGGAGACAAGAGTACATAAAAATAACGAATAATATGGAAAAATTTTAACTGACTTTTGGCAGTGAATATGCTTTGATTTCATCTTCGAAACAAAAAAATATTTAGTTTCAATCTTTATTAATAAATGAGCGTAAAACTTTTTAATATGTTTAAATAATAATTAAAACTTTAAAATTGCATTTATTTCAGACAATTATAAATATTATCATTATATTATCAAGTAAAAACGAGATTTTCAGCTAATTTTTCATTTTTTCCTCGATAACCATTTAGTGAATTTGAATAACCTTACGCTAAAGTGATTCTCCAGAGTTCAAGTTACTTATTATAAAAGTTTGAAATTTCTGGTAGCTTTTTTTCTGTTAATAAAAATAAATTTAATCTGTTCGGTTAACGAATCTCCATAAAATGACGTGTAAAATTACATTTTTTTAAAATTTCAATAACATTTTATCGGTTTAGTGAATCGATTTGTAATTTTTCCAGGAGTTTTATAATTAAATGAGGAACGTTCTTCCAAATTTTATTTATTTCGTAGCATTTTGACATACCTCTCAAACATCCTTAAAGACGTTAATAACCTAATTTATTTGAAGCAAGATAACTCCAGAAAGAAGATTGAAAGGAGGGGATTAGTAATAAGAAAGTCACAGATGTTTTCCCACAATATTCGAACTTAATTTTCCAAAAAATACGTTGTGTCTTCCCAAAGATAATTTGAATATCAAACAGACCTAATCTAAATATTATTAAAAGCTACATTTAAATATTTGAGATCGGTAGATGTGAGAAAGTACGGCGATATCGAAGGGGACTTAGCTACGTCCTTCTTGGACAGGTTTGGTCAGTTCGTGGCGTCCCTTAAGAAATAAAAAAAAAGAAATACAATAAAGGGTTACTCGTGAGATTACAACAACGTAGATTCTTACCGGGTCACAGGTTGCACTGACCTCGATCGAGGGTTCAACCCTTTTAATATCACTCGTAACTTTTAGATACCGTGAAGAACATCATCCAACTCACTTTTAAAAATTTAGGTCAATCTGTGTCTGTTATTTTTGTCATAAATTTTGTAATAAAGTTTGTATTAATTTAACAAACGTGAAGTCAACCTCTAATTTATTAAATAGAATATTTCAAGAATTATTAACTGAATCTTAAAACTAATTACAATTTTGACATTTTTGGAACTGTATATTGTTTTTCCTAAAGTAGTTTGCTCTTATATTGGTAATCTAAATATAAAAGCAGTTTTTATACATTCACATATTACGCGACTTGAAGTTTTTGCTATATCACTACATAGTACAAAACAAAGTCGCTTTCCCGCTGTCTGTCCCTATGTATGCTTAAATCTTTAAAACTACGCAACGGATTTTGATGCGTTTTTTTTTTAAATAGATAGAGTGATTCAAGAGGAAGGTTTATATGTAAAATACATGAATAAAATAGTTGGGAAACACTGATAATTTTAGAGGTTTCTAATGTGATGTTGTAAATAAACACATCCGCGATGGTATATGTCTATCTCTTAAGGTTAACCCACAATATACATTTTTTATCCTTTACTTTTTATGTATAGAATATAGGAATATCTAGTTGTACTATTATCTAGGGAAGGCAATAGCAACTGGATACCCTCTCAAGCATATCATGATTAGAGTGAGCACACGGCTATTTGACCATACCCATGAACCAAAAGTCACTCTTTTGATTTATTTAATTTTTAATATCTTATCTGCTGATGTCCAGTTTTTGAAAATTCTTTCGAACGAAAGTTTTTCAAATGAGTTAATTTCTCAAAAGCATTTGGACGTTTAATTCATCATTGTCATGTTCATTAATTTTCTTATAATTATTCATACAGCACTAGACCGCGTCAGGTTTTTTCATATAACGATTATTGTTTGACTTGTTATCATCGTTACCGTATATATTTTTCGAACATTATCCTAAGCCTTTCTCCAAACAATTGATTCACTTAAGCGAGCAAATATACATAGATCGTGGAAGGCCGCGGATTTACATAGCGCATTAAAAACGATCATCGCACAGCAAGATGCTTTCGTATTTGTCTAGAACAAACTGGAACCTAAGCACTTGAGCACGGAGACAAGTTAACAAACACGATACCACATTAGCTTGTGTTGACAAAATATAAAATGTCGCTAATGAACCTTCCAGCCTAACCCTTTTCCTTAATTCGTTTGATCGACCCGTAATGTCGTAATAGAAAATATGAGACCAGACCGTTCGCTCATTGTTAGCATAAAATATATACCTAAACCTTTTCATCAGTACGTACCATCAGTTAGTGGCATGACCTGACCCAAAAGAAATGAAATATAAAACGCCAGCGAAATGTTCTATAGCGATAATAAATAATTGGTGTTTCAGGATCAAATTCCTCTTCTACATTTACATATTTACTTATACATTATAGCTAATTCGGTAACCGATTGAAAATTTTCTTTGTTTATAGTCAGGCATATCCTAAAGCGAATTAGATGTTAATAGGATGTTTCAAAATTTAGGATAAGCAAATGGTTATCTATTGAGTTCCTCATAAGGATAGTTGAAATAGGGTTAGCAATTAACAATTCTAAATTAGATTATCATCGAAAAAATTAGAGGCTATCCCTAGTTGAGGTAAGTTTTTGGAGTGCCTCAGCCGAGTCTTGGAACAGTAATATTATAATTATAAGGGCTAAATGAAGAACTCCATAAATTTACCGTATATCATCTAAGGAGTTCTTATTGGGACCTTAAATGAAATTTTATTACTACTCCAATAATTCACCTTAATCTACTAGGCAGTTGCTTATTTGGACTTTATACCAGTGAAGTGATCGGTATGCATTCATATATATTAATTATACATATAATAGGTATTTAGTAATGAAGAGGTATTAGAGGGAGTAAGAGAACAGAGGACTCTATAGAAGTCAATAAGTAATAGGCGAGATAGGTTGGTAGGACACCTTCTCAGTTACGGATGTTAGGAGGGGGTAGAGGTAGACCTACAATAGATTACTGTTTGCAAATAGTTAAGAATGTGGATTGCTCTAGCTTTATGTAAATGCGAAGATTAGCGCAGGATAGGAAACACTGGAAGTCCAACCAGTCTTAGGACTGACGACCTTATGATGATGATAATGATAATAGGTATAATGCCTCCAAAAATTAACTTTAGGGAATGCCTTAATTTTTGTGACAATAATCCAATTAGCTATAAATCGTTGAAATATTGTATGATCATTAATAACTGCGTTTTGCGTTTGTATTTCAAATATTGTTTATCCGTTATATGATATCATATCAAGAATCAGTATGTATATGCATGTATTTGTCTTAAATCTTATTGCTGTGTTCAATAAAGTGTAAGTGACTTTTTGATTTCGTGAATAAAAAGGTCATAATTTTGATTTTCACCAATGTTTGACTTTTTAGGCCCAATTAAATCCCAATCATATTTCTAAGCATCAGTTATTGGGCAAACCTAAATAATTTTCTAATAGAGCTAATTAAGGTCCTAATTTGGTTCGGATTAGTTAGTTACGAACAGGGAAGTGCGTTATTTTTCTAACTATAGGGACTTCTTCGGCTGCCTCATTGCGAACGAATGAGGAACTCAGTTGGCCTAAGAAGGGCTTTAAAAGAAACGAACCGAAATTTCTAGTCGAGTAGTATAATAGTTTCGTTAATTCTTCTACAATGAAACCACATTATTAGTGTAGATTAAATATTAATCGTATATACTTTAAGCAACTTCAAGCTTGAAGTGCATTTTCCCCTTTTCCGGTTATCTTTCCAAGGTACGTAAAATATTTGTGTAAATGATTTCGAAAATCTTAGTTGACCTTTACGATGTTTCCTATTGGTCGTGCAGCACTAAAATTTTCGAAGCGGGGACGCTAGAATACTGTTGTTTCAGGGCGATAGGCAATTGTCCCTCTCATTAATCAGTCGTACGACCATGGCTCTCTTGTATGTCAAACGCAGTCGGTTGAAGAGCTGCCCCGAGAGTTTCATCCAGCTAATTAGCACACCCCACCCACTCAAATGCCACCATAGACTTCACTTTCTGTAAGGAACCTTGCATGTCTATGTTTGATCGATATTTGAAAATGCCTTAAAACGATTAAACTTTTTTAACATTAATTTGCTTCACTTACAATGAGAAACCTTACGAATTCAAACATCAGTTACATGTTTCATTAATTTCTTAAATTTGTTATCAGTTAGCGTCACCCTCAGCGTCATTGCTTCGACCTATTATTAAGTTAAAATTAAGGGTCAAGTTTTTGCCCTGACATGTACGGGAAGGCTTTTTTATTTTTAAGAGACACCGGGGTCATCCTCGTGCGGGACATCATCGCTTGAAACGTTAAATGAAATGAGGAACAGGTTCTATTATTCCATAATGCGAGGTTGCATAGGTCATAGGTCGGGATATTCCTATACGGGACCCCTTTCTACCTGCAAAACGAGTTGGGCACGCGTCTAAAACATGAATAAAGCAAATTATGTAGAATGCAGTTGTGGTTCGGTAAAATGCTTTGACATTTATAATATAAGATCAAATGCTTTTTTGTTTGTTGTTTATTAAATGAGTGTAAAAGAGCATGAACCATGGAGGAAGGACTAAATGTTTTGCTGAAAAATTAAAATGTTTCTTATTAGAATTACAATTTAATTTTTAATTAAAGTACAATGAATAAAAATAATTATCGTCATCATCGTCATAAGGTCCTAAGACTGGTTTTACATGCATCTCCACTCTTTCTTATCCTGAGCTAATATTCGCATTTCCCTAAAACTAGAACATCCCACATCCTTATTATTTGCAAACAGTAATCTAATCTAGGTCTACCTCTACTCCTCTTAACTCCTGTTTCTGCCTCTAATATGTCTCTGACTAGACCTTCAAACTTGAGAAGGTGTCCTACCCCAACCTATCTCGCCTATTTTTTATTGACTTCCATAGAGTCCTCTGTTCTCCTATTCTTTCTAATACCTCTTCATTTCTAACCTTCTCTATCCACGGGATCGTTATTATTCGCCTGTAATACCATATTTCGAATGCTTCTAACATTTGCACTGGTATAGAGCTGTGCTCCAGACATATATACCTTTAACAATCTTTTTCGAATTCTAAAATTAACCATTCACTTTTATTATAGTTATTTTACATAAAGTTTTAGAATGGTTAAATAATAAATTCTATTATATATTTTTTTTATATTAAGTCTTTTTGAAGAGTGGGTACATCAGAAGCATACTAATAATATTAGATGATTTACGATTTTCAGTTAAGGCGATGAGTATTAGACAGAATTACAACTGTTTTACCGATTTGATTTAATAATTTCGTTCACCATATTTGCCCCTTTTTCCCTATTATTTTGATAGATAGCTCATTTCATATTATGCATTTATGTAAAAGTCACACAAAATTTTTCGACCGTCAAACATCATTACAACAAGTGGTTTGCTTGTGGAATGACAATTTAAATTAATAATCACACGAAAAGGTCATGCAACCTGAAAAAGAGCCATTTTCAATTACCGCTCAATTCATTTAATAAAACAGTCTTTTTACGCGACAAAACGCAGGTGAACTCGCCATTATTTGTTTTAATAATTTCATTATTTGTTTGGAACCCGGCCACTGGTCGATTGTGTCGATCATTTCGCATTGGTATTCAACGGGTTTTCCATTCACTTTTTATTTACGATAACCGCCTCTCCGACTGTTGTCAAAATACATTTGTGTATCCACCGAACGCTGTATACCGCTCAGAAATATGGAGCGATACTCCTACTTGGTAATGGTATCGAAAGAACGTATGGATACTTACTCGGTTTCATCGATACTTTTTGACATGAAGGTAGACTTTAAAGATAAATAACACTATTACGAACTAGTTAGGAGTTTACTTTTGAAGTTTGAAAGTTTACGATAAAAACCTGCATTCCTAGTAAGTACCACATAAAATAATATTTTATCAAGATGGTTCCTTGTATTAAGACGATTTAATCATGTGACTATTGTACTCCAATTTATTGAAAATAATAACTATTACAATACATGGAATAAATTAATCAAATAAATGGATTTACAAATACAGTAGAACCTCTTTAAGTCGAACCTCCATAAGTCGGAAACCTTCAAAACTCGAAAAAATGTTTTGTTCCCTTCCCTTCAAGCCCCAAAACCTCCATTACTCGAAATCTCAACCCTCTATTAGGCGAAATGATCAGTGAGTCCCTGTAAGCCATTTTGGTACATATTTTCCCTCTATAACTCGAAAATAATTGTTGATTTATAATAAATAAAAATATGTTTGTTACCTCTGTCAAATCAAAATCCGCATGAGTCAAACTCCTCCATAAGTCGAAAACTCTGTAACTCTTTTCTGGCGTTTCTCTTGATGTTTGAGTTATAGAGGTTCCACTGTATGACAAAATGTTCCTTTCAACCAACTGAGTACCGATGGAAGTACTTTTTAGATACTTGCTCATTGCTTAGTTTGAAGGAATCGATACCAAAAGTACTTGCAGTATCGGAAAGAATGTGGATATCGAGTAAGTAATCGTGATTACTTGTATGATTTTATTTCTAATTGAGGTAGAAATAACCTAATTTCCACCCACGACTAGAGCATCACTCATTGTCAGGTCTAATAAAAACAAAAAAGGTCAATTACTTATGTACCGTTGCTCGCGCAATTTCTGTCATTTGCTGCTCGCGGAACTTCCGCCACATGTCTAAATTTTACTCTCAATGCGCCAAAGCAAGTATAACCTTAGAAAAATCTAATAGCTTCAGTAAAGTATAAATATTTTTTCTATTCAACAAGTTGCACGTGGTGAAAAATCGAGTTAAAGAAGGGATGTTTTCGCGGTTGTTCATAAACCAGATTAAACAAGGACACCTGATGGGGTTGCGGCATGCCTGACCCAATACAGCAAATCAAATAACACAGATTGATACGCAATATGAAGGAAAAATGTTACCCTTCGACACACTTGCAAATAGGTAACACATATTTACGTTGGTAGTAGGTATAGGCAACCTTTAAAACCTCCAGCCAAATGAATTCCCCGATTCTGAAATTCAATCTACTATCGTCTAATCACGCACTGCAAACACAGGTTATATAATTATACGGGTTGCAGAGGAAGCGAGAGGGAGCGCTTCGCTTGCCCTTTTCATCTGAAATTTACCCCTCCCGCGCCGGGTTGACAGCCAAGCCTCTGGGGGTGGCATATGATGAATGAGATGAATACTGGCTTCGTTAACTACGAAAGGCTTTAATTGCGTCTCCAAGGATTTTCGCTAGAACCAGTGCTGAATTTTAGCCGACAAACTACAACGGATTGAAAACACCACCACCCTAAATGTCGTCTACTTTCTCATTAGACAGTCCGTTCAGTTTTCAATAACATTCCGTGCACATTTTAGAGAATATCCCAAAACGTAAAATTAATTTGAAAGGAATGCTTTGATTCGGTTGTAACTTAAAATTATTTTTGAATATGTAGAAGATTTATGTATACAGTATGGTCTGGACCAATAATAATAGATAAAGTGATGATTTAAAAATTAATTAAAAATTATACGGGTTAATTAAATCAAGGATTTACATGGAAAAAAGTTATTTCACGAAGTAATGCTTACATGAAAAGGGTAGACAAAAATTGCATTTTTTTAATTTTGAAGTTAGGCTGTGTGGATATCTACAGCTTCTGTGAAAATTCGGTTTCAGCGTCACAAACTACTTTGGAAATGACCTCTTTGTCTTATTTTCTGATCTAGATTGATCTCAGTCGTAAAAAGCTTTAGGAAAATATTCTTCTGTAAATACATCTAAGTACATTCTTATTTTAATTGTTTAAACAAACCAGTACATAATGTACACATCTATTGACTGAACAGTTAAAGTTATAAACATATAATATCATTTTCTTGTTCCAGGTAAAAGAAATTCTCGTGCTAGTCCCTAAGAGGTTTTCCGGATTCCTGGTAAGTCTACCAAATTTTGTGTATATTTTGATATAAAGTGTCCATATCATACGTAAAGTAATTGTAATGTATGATTTAGTATCACGAAAATACTTCAAAGTATCAACTAAGTGAAACCTCCTTTTTGAAGGGCGTATTGTATAAAAGCTGAATTCAACCTCTGAAGGGTTAAATTTAGCATGTGTTGTATCTTTTATATCTATCAAATAGCGGTAGATGTATGGTCTTTTAAAAATAGTAATTTTGCTCCGATAAAAAATCGAAATATTTGAAAAATTCAGTAGATAAACGATAATTAAATTTTTTTCATTTTCGCAAAATAGTCAGCCTAAATTGCCGTTGGTGGCGGGATAAAGATGACATAAATACCAATCGTTTTTGGGTCAGGGTCGCCGGTTAACGGCTTTCATTAATTTGTCCAATCGATACAGCATTATCGGCCTATAATGATGTGATAATGAACACTAGTCAATCTGCACCAATGATCGGCTTGTTATACTGTTATGTGCAGTGTGGTTTTACCGGTGGCAGGAGTGCGGTCCGCAGATGTGTTACCTCAGGTACGAGACCTGACCAACAGGTAAACATTACGCTATTAGGCCCTATTTTATGGGCGGGATATTTGCTTTAATGATTAACTAACTGAAAACTAAGTCGCTTTTTTTCCTGCGTTTGTCATATTATTTATACCGCCGTGAAAAGATTTTTGAAAATTTTTCTAACACAACTGAAGACCACAAACTGATGGCTACATAGTTTTTTTTTTGGATAAATATTATAATGAGTAGTGTATTATTTTTTATCCTCCCGTCTATATTTTAAAATTAGTTCGCCAATAGTAACTAATGAGTTGGTGTTATCTTTTTACGTTGCCATCAACATTAATTTTATGGATGCTTAATAGCCTAAAAGGTCGCTTATTTTGATTGGTAAGTTTGTCTCTGGTCATAATCAAGTGCTGGATAGTTTGTAAGCTGATTGGATACTGTACGATGTATCTAACATTGGCAAGTATTTCTATGGACTTGCAGGTAGCTTATAAACTATTTAGTCAAAAACAAGGTCATGAAATTATTTGATCTTTTAATTATTAAACGAACGATTGATTACATGTCCTCTTTGTAATGGCACCATTTTTAACGTTCGTCGTACGTTTCCCTGCAACTGACTTGAATTAACGGAATCTCCCCTAATTTTTACGTCTTAAGAGAATTTATCCTTTAATTTATAAGCGGTGAAACGGTGGAAGCAACGGCCTTATCCCCCTGGAAAAGGAGAATGCGAAGGGTTGTTTTAACGAACTCGCATTCCTCCAAATGACGCTGCCCATTACTTCCCCTCGCTTGCAAACCTTTAGAAACACGTACGAACTCTGTGGAGATTAAAGATGCCCGGAGAATTAAAGCCACCAAGCCACATTTTCAGAGGAAAGGTAGGATTACATGTTAGCTTCAACCTTAACGTCCTCCAGTATATCTATGGGTATAGATAAATGTTTAAGTTAAATGAAGGTGTTGACGAAAATAGTGTATGATTATACGAAAGTATATCCTTTCTTCCTGGGTTGTAAATTGCCAAAGCGCAATTCGTCACTAACATATGGTCCTTCGAGCCGGATTGTTCTGATACATCTTGATTACCGTGACAACTCACAATAATTTAATGTATTTTTAAGATGGAGAATATTATTTATTTATTTGTGTTGACATATGATAATTAGTGAATATTTTGGTGACCCGGCTAATATCGTCTCGTTATTAAGGTATACCTGTTTTAACGGTTTAAATTCGCTCTTGCACTTTGTAACCCCTGTGTCCCTACCAGTTCATTTATAAGTAAAAGACTTCGGTACGGTCACCCCTTTTGCACACGTTTCGCCCTTATTGATAAAATAAAGACTAGAATTCTGCAGTGTTGTCCACGAAATGTGAGGGAAATTAAACGTTTAAATAATTAATAATTGCAAAGAGGTCCTTAGCTTTTATTCACAATTCGTTACTCTAGGCAGTTTATACATTCTGACTTTTTTAATAAATTTACTTGCACTTCGAAAATGCCTTTAAATAATACTTGTAAATAACTAGTCTTCCTTTTTTGCATCAAATGAATTTTTTTGTTTAAACATCCTGTTTTCGCCGTAAGAATATTTTGGGAAATACTACGAAATTATTAAAAGAAATTCATCTGACAACCCCGATTCTTGATTCTTGCGCGTTGCCGCCGAACGTGCGATTTAGAAACTTCGTTCCAGTGAATAATTATTTTTATTATATTTAATTTGTTGTGAAAGTTTACAGTTTTGAAATAATTTGCTAAAAGTTTATTTCGGGATGAACATCAGTAATTAGTGGCTATAGCCTAATCCTATCGCATGCGGCTGAACGAAAGTTGTGTAATGGGAGGTACGAAATTAGTGCAAACTTCTCCTATTATTTGCTTATTTATTTACACGTCGGGGATCGAGTATAATTGCCGAAGTTGGTCAGGAATAATTTAAAGTTGGAAATGAACTTTCCTCTCTCGTCGTTTTAACGAAAACGCGAATTGAAAATCGCCCCGCGGCGGTGTTTTGAAGTCGGCCGCGGCCAACCGCGATGCAAAAGTCGATACGACGCAAGAACGCCATTGGTTGAACGAGATGATCACGGGACCGACGACGTGCGTCGCCTACGCGATTCTACAACAGCCGTTGCTTGCATTCGCACTTATTTATTTTGTTTCGATGTGTCCCTCTTTTGTTCTGGCCTCTTTTCCTCCTTTTTCTTTTTTGGTTTTTCTTGTTACTCATTCACTTTTATTGTTTCCGTCACTCCACACATCATGTAGGTACAAACTCGCTTACGTTACGTTACGTTTTTCTCTCGTTGCTGCCAGTCTTTTGGATTGGGTAGGTCGGGATTAGACATCCTTCGCTTCCATAAGTACTTAATATAAAAATAAAGGACAATTTTTTCGACAAAATGTTTCTGAAATGATATCTGCGTCACTTATGTACGCAGGATGTAACAGGTGTACATGATGTAACACAAATAAGCGCTGAGCTTGCAGGAGGTGATAGAGCACTATGAAACATGTAAATTAAGTAAATGTTTGTATGTTCTATAGTTCATCATTTTCGAGAAAAACGTAGTTTAAAATACAGGTAAATTCAAATCCGGCCCTGGCAGAGAAATACGGCCCGCTACGCTGCACACTGATTATCAGCATCGGTGTTGTATTTGCTTTGTATTTCCTTATGCATTGTTTATTTGTTAAATTAGGTTAAGTGTGATTATGTTAACAACCAACCTTTAGTAACCGTTCATCATTTAAAACATGACATGGCATGATACATTTTTACGGGTTTAAACCATACCACTGCTGTAAGGACGAAAGCCTCGGAGATGTTGCTGCATACTTATCATTTGCAGTTTTTCTTGAAACTGATATTCAGCTGCAAGTTGATTTGTGTCGATGGTTTCGAAAGGAAAGCATTGAAAGGAAAATAAAATGAAGGGATAGAACGATAGTGGTACCCTACAAACTTATTGAAGTACAATATAGTCATATGCGACGATAGTATAAGCCTGATTCGATGATTTTAATATGGAAATGTGTGACGATAATCATTTAGAGTAAACGTTTGCGATTTGGGGTTTAAGAGTTAAGTTATATAGGGATATAATTTGTATTCTTTTAATATATTTGCTTTTATCAATGTCTTGACTACTTAGCAGACTATAGTAGCCTTTTTAAATAAATAATCAGTACTTTGTTTTTTGATTAGCTTTTACTCTTATTGCCGATATTCCACCAATTTTATTTGCTTGCTTATCCGTTGTATTTCATTATTATATATAAGTATTTTTGAATGGATCTGCAGACTTTTTCACCAATTTGTGTGATAATACATAATATCCAATTTTGCAAAGCTTCTTCTTTGACTATTACAATCAATTAATTCCTATTAAGTTCTTCGTTTTCTTTTATCTTTGATGCATAAGTCCATGATTTTCACACAAGGGTCAATTCTTGAGTTCATCTCGTGTGTGTTTTATATGCAAATTTTTCAGCTTCGCACAAATTCAACCTGCTCAATTTTCACACGGTTGAATTTAAATATAAATGAGCAGCAAGTTATTGAGGGTCATCGCGATCTCCGTGTGCTTTTATGACGATGGGTGTAGGTATGTATGGTCAAGCAAGTAGAGGCATGCATGTGCGTAATACCTGGATCTAAGTGACCCCTCATCGGAAAAAGAAATTTATCAGAAAGGGAGACAAATAACACCTCGTTTAATTCGGAACCGGTTAGATAAGGAGTTTGGATCACTATCAAGTCAGTCTTTACACGAACTTAGTACGAACAAGTTCATTTAGAGTACAATATTTAATTTTATTTTTTCGCGAAAAGAAACCGGTGGTTTTTTCCAACACAATATATTTACGACTGGTGTAACTACTTCATTATTAATTATAAATAATCGGCATATTGGACCGCAGCATCCCAAAGTCGAAGTTGATTTTTTCTCCAAACGATCATCATATAACGAAGATATTGTTTAAAAGAAAGCAACTGATGTAGAAGAAGTTATAAACGTGAGTATCACTTGTAATATCGAGTTTTAGTGCACGGTGTGGTTATTTTTCTCCACCTATTGGTGTAGCACATGCATGCATAAGATTGTTAAACCGTAGACCTTTCACATAGATGGAAATTAAGATTTAATTAACTATAAGATTTAAGAAAATATTACTCCATATCTTGAGATATGTCGTTTTTGCTGTCAATGATTCGTAAGTGAAATTCCTATTGAAAAAATCTGGCAAAAAGGCCTGAAAGTAATCTATTGACATTGTATTACGTTTTCTTAAGACATAAAGTGCAAAAGGTATCACATTAGTTTTTTAATATATCAATCCCCAGTAATTAAATAGAAAAAGAAGAAGAATTCAAAAATTGAAGAAAAAGTAGTAGGAAACTAGATACTCACCTTCAGTTGTTATAAAAAGTAGGTAGTTATTTAAACTTTAACATACCTAATATTTTTGTAGAATTCGGAATTGGTCAAAAAGAATCCTTATTGACCCAGATCCTTTTCATAGTTGCTTACCATGAATATTTTTTAACCTAAGTTCATTGATCAAATAATACCCCAAACGTCAAATTTTCAAGGTTTTGTTTTTAATTGAAAATTCCAATTAAGCAATAACATCTTGGATATCGAATGAAGGCTATTTAGTCCTTGAATTAGACCTACTGTGGTCAACTAGTTTCAGAATATTGTACTATCAGAGGATTAGAACACTTTTTTTCTAACATCTTCTAAACTGTCTAATAAAGTAAGATAAAACATTATTAAGTCCTGGTTTTTCCAAAAACTAAGTTGAAAACCGAATTTCACGCATCTTTTATTGGTTTTGAAATGCAACTAGGCAATGAATCTATGCATTGAAGGGTTGGAATCAACACAGATAAATATAAACCTTCCAACCCTTGATTGCCTAGATTCTTTGATTAGTTGCATCACAACAAAGGGGAAGAAATGGAGAATACATGTTCGTTAAATTAATTTATAATTTTAATAAACAACAAATATAAATATGCTTAATATAAGTATATACCGAACAACATTTAATTTTGGATGCATTTCTCTATGTATACGGTTCGTAGATTTTCAATTAAGATAAAGTCAGTAGAATTAAGATGAATAAAAAAAAAGACAAACTCGGGTTCGAAATGGAACAGCGTAGTAGATTGTACGCCGTCACCCGAAGGACGACAGCGACGTCGGTACAGGAGGAGAATTTGAGCAAAATGGGCGACGCCTGGTAATGATGGGCGTCGCGGCGGCTAAGGATAAGGCTCAGGCAACCGCCGCCGCTCTGATCAATAATGAACGGGTCCGACTACTTCGTACACAAATTCGTTTAAACCCCCAACGCCCTCTCCACCCTGCCGCCTCGCATGATGTGTGTTAAACTCGGTCCCTCTCCCTCAGGAAGACCCCGCAGTTGACCTGCCATCACCAAACGATTCCTGACTCCCGATAGAACTACGTCCCGACCAAGTAACGTGAATCCTCTTTTGATTATTTATACCCGGAACATTCACAAAGTTACGTTATGTGGTCTTAATAAATTATATTAGGCAACTAACTTTTCTTATTATTTATGGAAGCATCTGAAGTAGGAAATCCTATAAACGGCGCGGTAAAGGTCATCTGTAGTTCGAATTTCTTTGTTCATTTGAAGTGTTCCCTATCTATCTGATGTTATATTAACTTTAACATGGAATAATGGTACATATCTACATAATAGTTTTTACATCAGAAATTTTTCTTAATCATTTCATATTATCTAAGATATAAGCAATGAGATATCACAGATTCTACACCATCTTTTTCATACAGGCCGGCGAAGGTAAATAATTTACTGATTTTTATCAAAGTTTTAAGGTTCCCTGCAGTTTTAAATGTAAATCAGGATTGAGTATAAGTACAAGGAATATTCCAAAAGTTGTAAATCTCCCTTTTAATCCAATAATACGCAAAAGCTCTTATGAACAATTTTTACAAAACGAGGTAGCAGAACTATCGAAGCTACTGTCAGGATGAGTCCTTTTCGTGCGGGGACTATCACCGTAAAAGCCACTGTTTAGGCCAAATAGGCTTTCAAATTTTTATCTGCTAGATAGAGACTAACTGATATAAGATCTTCCAGATCCTGAAATAAATTGTTTGGAAAAATATTGATTACTACCTTAGACCACACAATCAATCGGTAAAATCGTGATTATATTCGAGGACGATCAAGGAAAAATATTTTCATGTATTGCTTGATTTATTGACGGTGAAAGGTGCATTTTGGTCGGTTCACTTGTTCCAGTGCCGAGGTACGAACTTGTGAAAAAGGACATTGTTTTCTATATGCGATACATGTTTACTAGCACAAATACATAGATGCTTATATTTGTAAGTAATGGTGTTTAGTATACATGGTGTGCTGCTGTGTGGGTAAAATGGGCAGCAAGAGCAGCGATGGTCGCGACACGAAGCGACGCTGCATAGCGTTAATGGTTCCGCAGCAAGCGACGTTCGTACAGCGGCATAATATCAATATTGTTTTCCCTTGTCAGACCCTAGAAAATTTATGATTTATTTACACCGGTCGGTGCCTTTGCGCGCTTGCAAAAACTGATGGCCCATTAGTATTTCACGTCATGTGCAAAGTTCACTTGATCACCGTAAAATCGACCCGGTATAAATTAACGGATCTACAATGCCTTATTCAGGTACATTTACAAGCGCCGCTCGATCTGCTTTTAATTATTCAAAAATGTCCGCGCTTTTACTTCATCGGTTCCGAATAAACTCAAAATGTATGAAAATGCGCATGTTATACATATACAATTGTACAATGGCACCAATGGCACTTCGGCCCGACTAGAATTTACAAGGAGCATCCCCCATAAGGATTTTCACGTAGATTCCTCATGAAAATCCCACCAAAAAAAGTGATGTTACTAAAATGAGGATTGCCTCCTGGGTTTTTCATATGCGTCTTAAGGGGCAAACCTAACACATGTATAAACTTACAATTAAATCTAACTTATGGGGGGTCGATAAGGCAAATTCGTTTGAAAATACTCTCGGTAAAATGAAAAAAATATTATCGATCCCCTTGCCCAATTATATTGTCGTTTCAATGAAATATTTTACATTTGCAATGAACCGACAAGTGTAGTTGGTTCTGGTTCTGGTATTGTTATTATAAGTCGAACAACAGTAAAACGATTGTAATTTAAAGTATTATTGACTACAAAAGAGCTCAAAAACATAAACTTACCTAAGACCAAAGTAATTTTACAAATGAGTGATATATGTATATATTCCTTCAAATGGAGATATAAATTGTATTGAAATTTGTGGAAAACTACTACAAAAAAGAAAATATTTATACGTATCCATACGATGCTAAATATTTAGAAATGTACCTGTAGTTTCTGCAAACAATGAAAATATTACTACCTGTAAAATCATAGGTATTGATGGTTTATCTTAATGTTAGTGACAAAGTAAAGAAATACTACCTATGTGTTATACCGTTGCTACATATGTATAGGTGAACAGTTTCTCATTGGTAAAATATATTTCTCATTCAATTTTGTATTTTTTTCACTAATAATAAAGTTCATTTTTCCAAAAATTTTTAATGGGGGTAGCAGTAATTTTTCCCTGTGAGGGGCACAAGCGGCATTCCTGATGATGCGCAAATGCGGCAAAACGTTATATGCCCCTTCCTTGCCCTAGGGGACAACCTCATGGGGCCCACAAAGGGTAGTGCGCTACTCACGTAGAGACCCTACCTGCGCCCCCCTCAAAATTGTAGTCGGTGGTAGATATACGACTTTTACTAGAAGAAAGACTTTTACGGAGAAAATGAAAATTGATCTGAATATTATAAGCGATATTTTCAATTTATCCCACTAGCCCGTTCCTTTATAAGTAAAAATAATAAAAATTACAATTTGGACCCGAATTTGTAAAAATAAAACCTCAGTAGATATAAATCTGCTAGATATTTTAGTTGATATTACAAATTTAATTGTATTAATTAAGAAACTTGAAATATGTCAAAATTGGGATTATTGCAAGTTACCTAATAAATTCTAATGTTTCTAAGGCAAATTCACTCATTTACAATCGAAAATTGTAATTTTTGAGTGTTATAAAAATTTTGTTTTCTCCATGTTGTAGTAAAAATAGGTGGTATCTTAATTAGTTAATTTACTACTGACAACGGAAAAATTAATATCACATGACTTTTGTAGAAGGTTTTAAAAGTTTAATTTTTTAAATTTTTAAAATTTTGATGAGGTATTATACAGAATAGGACAACAGAGAATTCTATGGAAGTCAAGAAATAAGCGAGATAGGTTGACAGGACACCTTCTCAGGCATGAAGAACTAGTTAAATATATATTGGAAACAGAAACAAGAGTTAAAAGAAGTAGAGATACTTACAATTAGATCTAGATTAGAGTACTGTTCACAAATGCGAAGATTATACCTCAGAGTGGAGATGCGTGTCTAACCAGTTTTAAAACTGACGACCGTTTGATTTAAAATAATTACTTTATTTTGTAAATTTTTATTTAGTTGCCGATTTTATTGTTTAAAGATCAGTCGGCCTACCTTAAAGTAGGTATCTGAGCCAGTTGTGTATTTAAACGTGTAAATGTGAACGCGTTTGTGAAAGTGTACGTTACCGTATCAAATTCGGTATAAACCAGCCGTAACATCAAATTCGGTTTTTCTACCTCATTTTATATTTATTGGATAAATGGACCCAGTGATCAGCAGATAATGAAAGACCAACAAGCCCTGATGCTTATGATTCGTTCGTTGGTTCGTTCGTAATCATTTATCGATTGCATCAACGTTCGGTCTTTGCTTTCGAAACGACGGACGCCACCGTCGTGGTGTGGTATCGTTCTCATCAACGCCGCCGACGCCGCGACTGTCGAATAGCTCAAAAAAAAAAAAGAAACGAAAAAGTGTCAAGGTCGGATCACGATACTGCGATGGATGACCAAAAATGGCGAGAATGCGGTGACGTGATGAAAATTGCCTTTTTTTCACGCTCAGGTAAACATCTTTTACCTCCGTTGTTATAATGATTAATCTTCCTTCGGTAAGGGTTTAGGGGTAGGGGTGGTAGGACGAGCGGACAATTCGGGTTCAATTCCTGGAAGAGTAAGGTTAACATAAAAGAACCTGTCAATGTTGATTTATAGCCCTTATCGAAAATGCTCCTTGTTTTATTTAAAGGTTACATTTTATCATTTACAAAGAGAGATTAAACAAAGAGGGTTCTTTTTTAACCTACGTGTTAAACATTTTGTCTGATGATGATTGATTTTGAACGGAGGCATCCTGTGAGTATGTTGAGATGTCATGAGGAAAAAATGACAGTGAAATATGTAACAGTGTGCCCCTACGGCAATTTTTGGTTTTAAATTTAAATTTCACAAAGGAATAAGAG
This sequence comes from Agrilus planipennis, assembly GCF_000699045.2. Lineage (NCBI taxonomy): Eukaryota > Metazoa > Arthropoda > Insecta > Coleoptera > Buprestidae > Agrilus > Agrilus planipennis. The sequence continues at coordinate 660,111 of NW_020440825.1, forward strand.
TAGCGCAATCTTTATCTTTTGAGTAGTTAAACTCGTATATTTTTTTTCATTTGTTATAATTTTATCTTGTAGAATACCGTCTTTTAAACGTTAAATAAATCACCCCAAAGAAATGGTAAACCTAGATACTAAATTTAACTACAACTGATGTTAATACTAAATCAAATTACAGGTAACTGATAGACAATACACTTCTGTGGGTTGTTTTTTCAAAATGTGTTCTACAGCTTATTGGTAAATGAATTACTTTATAAAAGTTTTTTATAATTTGTAATTGTACGCCTTCAAAGTACTTGAAGCACCTATAAATGTTTAGAGATTTAAATCTAATTGGTTTCGATGTAATTAGTAATTTGAAATACTTGAATTTGTAATTGGAGCTTCAAGGCATAAATCACTTTAAGTAAGGGCTTTGGAATCAGGGCCTGGAGTTCTTTTGCTGGGAGTTTTATGTACCAAATACTTATATCTTTTTTTTGCCCAAGAAAAATATTAATTTCAATCACTGCTACCATTTAACAAAACATAAGCAGCATCTACATGAGTTTGTACGAAAATGATTTGTTGGTCATCTTACGAATTCTGTAAATCTTGTTAAGTTTACTTTAAAAATGTGTATGGTGTACAATTTCTAAAATTAGGTGTTCATTAATCTATTACTATTACTGCTACATAGATTTCATTTACTAATATACTGGACAATAGAAATAGTGAAATGATTTGAATACATCAAACCCGTTTAATCCTGAAACGTGCTTTCTAACAGTTACACTTCTAATCTTGTTTTAAACTTAAACCCGGTAAAGCATCACGTTTATTACCCCAAATATATCTACTATATAATTGTTAATTAAACTTCTTTGCCAACGATTTTTGATAAATAGCTTTCTNGCTCGAAAACTCCCTTCCACAACGTGGCATTTTTCGTTGCGAAAGACCTAACACTGCGAGGGTGAAATGCCACACAAAAACTATCTCTCAAAGCCCGTTTAATCCTGAAACGTGCTTTCTAACAGTTACACTTCTAATCTTGTTTTAAACTTAAACCCGGTAAAGCATCACGTTTATTACCCCAAATATATCTACTATATAATTGTTAATTAAACTTCTTTGCCAACGATTTTTGATAAATAGCTTTCTAATTTATTGTTCATTATTTACATGCATTTACTATATGTTTCTTGCGTTTAAAAAATACCTGAACCTTTTCCTGTTTACAGAAGATTCAAGTTAATTTTTTTAACTTTTTCTTCCTTTTCTGTATTATAACATGTTCTATCCAGTTCTATCTTTTATGTTTTCATCTTCTCAAAATATTTACAGTAATACTTATTTCCCATACAAATATATCTAACGGTAGCCAAGCAGACATTTGTTTACAAAATAACATATCTATTGCTCACAACTACAAGCCGAATTAGTTTTACTAAAGATCATTCTTTTGAGTTTTTTCAAGTATTTTCCTTTGAATTAGCAGTACATATATAAATAATATCAAAAAATAGCCAAAGAAAGAGATATTATTGGGTCTACTTTTAGTTGCACCTGCAGAAACAAAATCTGTTTTTATAAATCCTTATTTTTCTCAAATATATTTTAATATTTCGCAAAAGCTTCGTACAAAATTGAAAAAGCTCAGTATTTTTTTAATTGTGATTACAAACATAATAAAGTCATTCCTATAAGTTTAAAATTATTAAACAATGTTCTGACATTGTCAACTGGAATTTATTTCCTTTCATTTTCTTTATGAAAATTTGATTTTCATGCTACTATGCTATTTAGAACACATAGTGGATGATTTTATTAAAGATCAATTTGTGAGCTAACCTCTACTAGCAGCGCCATTTTTCCGTGAAAGAAGGCGAAATTTAAAATGGAAAAACTTACCACAGTCAGTCAGTCACTATAGTCACGTACCGGAACCACGAAAACGAAGGCATTCATGCCTTTTCCCGGTCTAGTTTTGTTTACGCGATTAGGCTTGCTCTCAATATTTCCATATCGGGTTGCACCTAGTTACTTTTTTTCCCAATCTGTCGGCCACTAAAAACCCCAGTTTTTTGACGAATCGTACAGGGCATGCGGGTGCAACAGGGATGGAAAATTCGATTTTTCCAAATAAAGAAAACAGAATTTGCCCGTAAACAAAGACGAGGATAAAAATCGGGAGGGTGGCCACGTGCTGTTGGAAAGTACGAGGAAAGGAGAGGGGAGTTCATGTATAAAAATGCTGGGGAAAGAGAAAGATGATTGCGATGTGGGAGAGATGTTAACAGCGCTTGGGATAGCACACGCCAGGCCGGTAACGACCGGCGACAAAGATGGCAAGCAAAAAATATGGCTAAGAAAGAGATAGAGCACGTTAGAACGGAGAGGAGAGAGAAAAAACTACTGGATCGAACAAAACGTAACTGAAGTTTAGATTCCATAGACGTCGGTATTGTGTAGATAGCTCACTCGTTTATAGAATTAGAGAAAATAATGGAAACAATTGGTGAAATTTTTCCAAATCGAAATCAAATGAGAATACTTTTGTTATCTACACTTGATATCTAAGAGGAACTACACTAGCTGCGTACATCTTAAACTTTTTCCTAGTTATACTAACTTATATAGAGTTTGATTTTTTTTTTGTAAATTATAAACGGTTCATAATAAGATTTGGTTAATCTTTATTTCTTTATTTACTAGCATACCTTCCGTTGCTTAATTTTCACTTTTCCTATAGATATATTTCGAAAATGTTTTATGACAAAAATTAAGTATAGTACATGTCTGCAAATTTTCAACAAGGATAAACATTTTTCTTATTCTACGAGATAAATAATTGAGGAAATCCAAAATTATCCAAAAACATCGGACATTTATTTTACATGGTTTTTTATCACCCAAAACGATCATGAAATTCGTTTAAGGCATGCAAGAAAAATCATTTTTTAAATGTGTTCCAATTTAATTACTTACAGGATCTTATGGATACACTTGTAAGATGCATGTTGTTAATTATTTGCTATTATTGCTACACCTATTTTTCCATAGTGGAAATTAGGGAACGTCCCCTGTATTCGAAGCAGGACTTTAACGTTGGCTAAGCAGGCTTTCCGTATTCACGAAAGTCTGTGGAAATATCGAACGAAAAGTGTACATGCAACCGAAGAGTGAGAGAGAGAGAGAGAGCAAAAAGGGACACAGAGAGAGGGAGGATTGCGCTAGTTAACCGCTCGAAAAGAACGTTCAGGAATCGCAAAGAGAGAGAGACGTAACAGAATGCTCGGCGTGGCGGCGAGCGAAGCTGGAGGAAACAGGAAGAGGGGCGGAGGGGGAGAGAAATAAGAGGCCAGAGGATGTGGGAGCACAAGCGAGACCGTAAGACAAAAAGAGATTAATACGGCATGCGCGGTCGTTCTCGTCGATCTCTCCCTCTCTCAACTCCCCGCTGTCACTACCATCAGGATCGATCCTTTACCGAGCAAAATGGCTCCCGAACACAAAACTCAACTGTAAAATCGCTAAGGACGGGTAACTGGACTGGAAGCGTACGAAAAGCGCCCTTAAACACGGACAGGATAAGGGTGAGCGTCGTTTGAAAAATAGCCCCAGATCCGTTGGAAGCCGCAAGGCTCACTCTCGCTCGAAAACTCCCTTCCACAACGTGGCATTTTTCGTTGCGAAAGACCTAACACTGCGAGGGTGAAATGCCACACAAAAACTATCTCTCAAAGCCGGCAGTGAGAAATATGTACAGTTTGACGTAAATTAATGTGCGTAACGTAAATTCAACTATTCTGCGGTAATTCAACATGAACGTGGACATTACAGATTTCAGAAAGAGCTTAATTAAGCTGAGCTCACATCTCATCTCGCGAACGACGGACGTCGCCGTCGGAGGACAACGCAACCCAACGCAGCGCATTTAACCAGCAGATTCTCATCAGCTGCCTACTTGTTTGCTTCTGATGAAGTACTATTCACAACTGATAATTCCACAACCGTGACAAAAACAATAATTGCTCGAATTATGTTTGATTATACAATTTGAATCGTTGGGTTATATGTTTTCGCCAATAGCAGCGAACAGTCGCCCTTAATTATGACCGCTACGCCGCGTACGGATATATTATGTTATTCTGAATACGGAAATTCATTTCCCATTATTTCAACGGGAAGTAACAGTATGAAGCTAATTAAATTAATAAAACTGTGAACTTTTTCCAGAAAATATTCTTGGATGTATATAAGCAAAATAACAAAAGCGAACTTTTCACACCAAGGTTGGGAGCGTTGTCGAGGCTTTTTGCTTAGTTCTAAAACTCCCAATCTTGGAGTGAAAAGTTCGCTTTTATTTTGATAATAAATCCAAGAATATTTACCGGAAAAGGTTCATTTTTAATTTAATTTAATTTATATAAAGCTAATTTCATTTCATTTTTCTGTATTGGAAAGCTCATTAGATTGACTAAGATGTCTACATTATCATAAAATTATTTAGGACCTAGTACGGCCTGCAGATCAAAAAGTAATTTAATTAATATTTCTGCATATATTCCCTACAGTTGTGATAATTATATTGACGTATGCGAATTTCAATGAGATGCTTTCGTTCATAAGGATAAAGTAAAGTTTCTATAGTTTTTAGCTTACTTTATTTATTAATTAACAACAAGTTACCATCATCGCCCTTCATTTAAATATCACGCTGCTTGAGAAACTAAACCAATTAATTTTGAGATATTTTTTCTTTTAAATCTCCAATGATTTTAGAAGTGTATTTAATAGAGAACATTATTTTCTTTCTTGCCACCTTAAAAGAGTTTTAAAATCGTGCGTGGAGGAGCCTTTTCCCCTTTATATAAAAGGACTATTATAACATTTCAATTATTCTGTAGGAAATAATACTTCACCATATATCTATCATTCAAGAAAAAGTGTTACCATTTATTCTCTTAAAGGCTCAAGCTAAGATCCACATCATTAAAGATAGTACAACTGTAGGGATAGATATACAAGAGCAAAATATTGGTATGGTTAGATTTGCAGATGATAATAGCAGTACTAGATCTATTAAGAATGAGTTAGAGATAGTTTTAAATAAAATGGAAACGATATTGACAAAAGAATATTGTATGAAAATAAATAAAAATAAAACAAAAATATTGGTATGCAAGGGAAGAAAAAGTAGGGAGAGAGTGAATGTGAAGATAGGAGTCAAAAGATTAGAAGAACTGGCTGATTTTAAGTAGTAGGAAAATAAAACAGAGAATAGCGCAGAGTCGAGTCACCTTTAATAAAAAGAGGGCACTTCTATGCTTGCCAACGATTAATTTAGAAATTCGAAAAAGATTGATAAAGGTGTATGTTTGGAGCGTGGTGCTGTTCGGGTGCGAAACATGGACGGTGAACACCGTGGAAAAAAAAGTTAGGAACCATTCGAAATGTGGTGTTACAGGCGAATGATGAGGATACCGTGGATACAGATGGTTAGAAATGAAGAGATATTAGAAAGAATATGAGGTGGAGGTGCGTATCCAACCAGTCTTAGGACTGACGACCTTATGATGAAAGCTCAAGTAAAGCCAATATATTAATCGTATACGCTAATGTATTTCGTGAACTTTCGCTTTTCATGCCCCCGCCCCTACTGTACAATTCTCCACACCAGCAATCTTTTGGGATTTCGCGTGCTCCACATTCCGATGACGGGTTAGATCCCAATCTATATAACCTTGAAATGGCATCTTCTGTTTTAGAATGTTTTTGCGTTGAGTGTTTTTCCAAATAAGCTTTCCGTTTATTTATGCTTCTCCTTATTGTTCGATTGTGGACAGCATTGTGGTGTCCCTGCAACCGAAAACGATGATGGTCCATTCTACCATCGTACCACCGACCAACCTATGCCGTTTGATAATTAGAGAGCGATTGGACAAAGTAAGCGTTACGGGAACTCTTTTCGAGAGGGAGCGCAATTTGGCAATGCAAAGTGATGCCGCAACAATGGGCACAAAATAGATACGAATGAAACGAAAACCGCACATTGGAATACGCCGGACAGGAACAAAAGGCATTATTAGTGGACGTATTATGTTTGCCGGGATTAGAGGCAGGCAGCACGGTCGCGGATGACGACGGCAGCGTTGGTACCGCAACGGCGCGGCGCGGCGCCGGACGACGAGCGGTGCGGCGGGCGCCGCGCGATAGAGGAGGTCTTTCTATAGGTACCATACCTCGCACAACACACTGCGGGAAATACGTATATTAGTTTCTGCTAGTTTTGTGATTTCGAGTTCTCTGTTATGTATTCTATTCACCGGTGCTATGTTCCCCGTAATGCAGAAGTTTTCTTCATTGAACACATGCACGTATACACTCGAACACATGACTATTCGAACGGACACGTTTCATCGCAGAAATTCATCGCCGACATAATTGGATTAAACCATAAATTTAACTTCCTCTATATGCGAAAAATGGGACTTCTAACCGACAATGGAAATTATACATTTTGTAACGGTTGATTTTAATTTTTGCTCGAATTATACGTACATTCAGGTACTGGAATAGAAAACCTCAACAATAATCTAATTTCACATTATTATAAGCAAGATCTTCGAAAAATAAATTAATGTATTATTTTCACGCCTCCACTTTCTATATTGAGCCAATCTTTCTCGAAAGGTAGAGTAACCTACATCTCTAACGTTTTGCGAACAGTAACCTAATCTGGGTCTACCTATTCCTCTCCTAACCCTGCTTCTGCTACTACATACCGTTCTAACTAGCCCTTCATGTCTGAGAAGGTGTAGTCCTACAATCCTTTCTCTCCCATTTCTGATTGACCTCCTTCATAACGCCCTCTATTCTCTTACTTCCTTATTGTTTTATATCTCTGTCGTTTTTTTTCATCCTGAATTATTTGACTACCTACGTTAATATTTATGAGCTATGTATAGGTGTCATGCTTTAGAAGGATTATATAGTCTTCAGTAAATGCATCTTATTCATCTGTAAATTCTGTCATTCTGTGAATCCTAATTACCCGAGATAAAAATGTTCAGTCTCTCAGTGTCTCTGAAAGCGATATTCAAGTCTCCGTCTCTCAACGAGTCTTTCTGGTGTCGCTGAGAGAGACTGTCAAAAAAACTGTTTAGCGTCTCTGAACGAGAGACTCGAATCTCTGAACGAGGGTCTCGAATCTCTCAATAAGTGGTGTCTCGATAGACATGGTTAAAATTCATTTAGTTCAACATTTTTCAGAGATCCCAGTCTTTCTACGAGAGATTCAAGTCTCTCAATTTTTTAATTTTATTCATTCAGTCTCTCTGTCAGAGACTCGAATCTCTGACTTAACAATTTTATCGTTCGAGTCTCTCATACAGAGACTGTGAGAGATGGAGAGAGATGCTAAACAGTACGTATATCTTCTTACACATTTTATTTAAAAGTACCTCAAATTTAACAGCGTGCATCAATTTTTAGGCTGAAAAGGAAAGAAGAGAGCATCTAATTTAAAACACTAATTACATACCATTCTTTTAGAGGCTAATCGACAAATAATTAGTAATTCAACTAACTCGATATATATGCTTAAATAACTTCTTATCAGAATGAAAATAAAATAACTCGTGCAGTACAAAAACAATCACGTCTGATTTTTTTTATTTTACTCATCGACGATCAACCGCGGAAATAATCTATTTAATGGAAATCAAAAATCTTATTGTTTTCTAGTGCCGCATAATATTTGTACAAGGAACCCGGAAAATAAATAATTAGTAGATATCAGGCTAACGTAGTTGTACGTACTAATTTAGCTACAAGGTTACGGAAGAGAACCCCGAGGGGTTATTATAATGGCTTCACTGCTTCTGAAACGTTCAATTTTGCAGATGAACGAATTTTCCTTTTTCTGTACCGCATTACCGAAGATTCCGTTTGGTGCTTGTTCACCTTTATTGCGGTTTCTATACCCTACGACTTTTCCTGTCACTCTTTTATACAATCCACCCGTGAAAGTATCGGTCGGGAAATGATCTCCAACTTTTCATCAGTTAAAAAAGAAAATGAAACAACACTTTCTTCTTCTAATTTCGATATTCCCTTCATTTTAATATTGTCGAAGAAGTGAGCATCAGTTTGTCAATTAATTGCTTTTTAAATACGTTATTTTATTATACGTATCTCAAAATAAAAAGGAGAATAGTTATGAAAGAAGAAAAACACGTTTATCCTTTGAAATAAATATTGACCTTTGATGCTTCTTGGCGTAAAACCGGCCATGGAATTGAAGAATGTCTATCCGAGATTGTTCCTCTTTCCTACAATTGTAAATTGTATTTTTAGAGACTTTTCTTTCCTCAACACCTCTTTGTTGTATCGCAGTGCGCCACTGAAGTTCTGTTCATCTTTTGTATTCACCTTCACTTTTTTATCGTCCCAGTTACCGTCGAAACAAAAGAAACGAGACTTTTTCCAGGTCTGTACTAAAAAGAATCCGTTCGTCGTATGTTTTAAAAAAACCACTTGCCGTCTGCGATCTCCTTTTACAACAGCCGTAGAGGGATGAAGGATGCCGCAGGAACAAAGAGATGATCCTTACCCGTACGTATGTAAGGTCGAGAGTCGCGGATTTCCTTCATTTGAGATTAAGGAGTGGTAAGGGCATATCCCGGACAAGCTAAGCTTAAAATCTTGCAGGAGCCGGAGCTAGCTGTATTGATCAGTCTGAGGGTGGTGGAAGGCGATATAAGGGTGGGAGCCTGGTCTAAGGGTGGTTGAAGCAAGGATAAGGGTTGGCTGCGGTCTTAGTCCCTATCCGATGGCTCTGACACCCTCGACATACTTCGTTCATGATGTCTTGTCCCATCGCCATAAAAAAACAACAAAATAAATTCAAAAGCAGCTTAAAGAAGAAAAACTGACTCTAAAGGAAATACATATATCTAATTCAACATGATTATGGTCGTTATAAGTCACTCTGAAAGCATAAACCTTGTAATCTCTCGTCAAAATCTAATAATAATTCAACGTTTTCATTTACATTGAGTAAGTAGCACAAATAATAGGACAGAACTGTATCAATAAAATGATTTGCTTTTGAAAAACGAACACATAACAATTTACTAATATTTTCAATAGGTAATTTTTTAATTTTTGCATTTTTCCTTCTATTTGTCTTTGATACTTGTCTAATTCAAATTGTCTCCGGGATTTCAATCTTCTTCGTGGCAGTGAAACCAAATTTTTCTAAAAAGGAATATCATACGACATCTGAATTTAGACCAGTCATTCGGGTATTAAAATAATGATTTACCCCACCCAGAAAGATAAAAAATCGACGTCTATGTTTTAATAAGAAATGCCGCAAGGGTCAAGTTGTTTAGAATGAGGTCGGGTGTAATTCTCACAGAGGCAATAGTCCGGAGTTATCCGCTAAAATTACTTCGTACAGTCCCGGAAACTAGTGTACCCGTCGATCCTTTTCCAACCCGGTCGGCTAAACTCCCTCAGGCCATCAAGAGTTACTACCATCGCCTGGAATGTATACTATGCAGAATACGGTAATAGACAAAGGAGCGGAACGGGGAAGGAGGGTGAACGGGGTGCTTAAAAGGAACAAAAGTCGGGTCATGTTAGGAAAAAAAAAATAATAAAAACAAAAGTTGCCGTTTTAAGAAAATAAAAAGTTTCTTTTTACAAAATTAAGGAAAATGTGTTGTCAATCTGTACTAATATTATAGAGGTAAAGTTTTTTGTAACTTCTCGACCGTTTTACCAATGTTTAGTATGGATCTTCAAGATTCCGTTAAAATAAAAGAGATTTTCGTGGAAAAAACTGTTGCATGAATACTTATATTCAATTTTCCGCATTTAATTTAAGAATTAAAATTATAGAAGTGTATTTTCTTCTCAGTTTTGGAAATCAGAATTTCAAGAGTGAAAGGAGTCTTTTGATTCAAAGGCATACAAAAATGGAAATCTTGGACAGACAAAGATTGTAGATTTAAAACGCAATCGATCTTTTCATTTGTCAGTCAAGGGCAGCCTCACAAATTAAAATTTACCTACCTGTACCTTATTTTTTTAATATAAAAGGATACTGCACAATTGAGCATTGAAAATGCGTGAATTTAATTTTATTTTACACGTTATTACCATCAAATAAAATATTAGCAAAAGTAGGAACTATTAATTAATTATTAACATTGGAAGCTGAAAATATCATTCATACCGACAAGTAAATGTCTTATACAGTTTCTATATTGTATGCAAATTATTTGAAATTCTAAAATTTTTTATTTTTTAAATTATTAATTTGCAGACCATCTTTTTTAATAAAGGGCCTTTTTGATAAAAATTGAAGTACTTACGGTTGGTAGATTTAATCCCAAAATGTGAATTAGCCACGTTCTCCTGTAATTCATCTTATCATTCCCATAAGGTTGTTAATCGCACGCGGATGCGATCATTAGTGGTCCGTCGTCATTTCACCCCTCTTTCCTTCTCTTCTCCCCGTCGTTCCGCTGCCGCTTTATTTAGTTTGCATTTACAAGTTCTTCTTGCCTCTCCCGTGATATCATATCCCTCCGCCAAAAGCTCCGGTCTCCCGATGTAAATTTGCATATTTGCTAGATTACTTTGAATATTCTAGAGATGCAAGCCGGGGCCTAGAGGGGACAAGGGATACTACGGGTTTTTTGTTTTATTTGTCTCATCAACAGAAATTTCATGAAGCGACTGGTATTTGTACACATACAAAACCCCAAGTATATCTAAATATTTAATTATTCGAAATTTCAAATATTTATATACTGCAACACTTTTTAAATGTAAGGTTCAGTTTCTGTGGTTCGTATCAAGTGTTTTGATTCCACGACAGAAAATTCCCAATAAAGACAAAATATGAATTGTTTAATTTGTTGGAGTTTTTAATTTTGTTAGTGTAATATTTCGGTGTCGGGATATTTTGACTGAGTTTTTTTTTGTCTTAGGGATACTTAGTCCGGGGATATTTTGTCGGTGGATCAGGTATCATGGAATTCTGTGGTTCACATGGGAAATTATTATATTAAATAAATGTATGGTGTAATTGTAGTTTTGATGAATGCAGCATTCTTTTTGTGAATGTTATGTAAGTCACACTGTATTTGTAGTAGAGAAATCGAACCTTACACCTTATTTAGTGGTTTTATTATGTCCTAATAACCTCTTAGAATTAGTAACGTTTTCGTTCTAACTACAGACAGATACTGTCTCATTTTTTCATTGATTGATTGTATTAAGTATATGCCACTAGCGGCAGGACCATCCATAGTAGAAAGGACGTAGCCAGATTGTAGACTTCTCCATGCTTCCATTTTATGCTTTGCTTGCCTACATTATAAGCTTTGTTTTGTTTGGCCTTGCAGCAGGATTGCTTTACGAAGAGCTTTTGATCGAAACGACATCTGGCGGTCAACGGCCGTACTTAAATTTCGTCTGGAAGGCTTAAGGATAAGGAACACAGAAAATATAGTAGAACGCATAATCCTTGCTTGTTTGACTGCTTTGTTGTTACTGCTGCTGCTTTAAAATACGAAAACATGATGCTCGCTTTTCTATCATATATGCTTATGATATGGTTTTATCGATTTTATATAAAATGCTGTAGTCTTTTGGTTATTATTTCCCTTATTGCCTACATTACGTTTGTATAAAAGATCTAATTGCAAAATAAAATTGATTAGATATGAATGAATTAAAAAAAATATAACAATTACAGACAAAATTCATAAACTAATGATAGAATTTTGATCATATTATTGGAAATGTATCTAAATGATTATTTTTCTACCATCACTCCATCGCATAAGAATGGATATTATTTGTAGAGTTAAGAAAAAGTAAAAAAAAAAAATAAATGTTATTTGTTTTGGGTGTTTTTTTTCTCCTGAACGTATGCAAGTATGCATGAATGAAAATGTGCTTTGTTTTGCTTTTATTGTTAAAAATTATATGCTTGATTAGTTATTTATATTCCTTTAACCTAATCCCATATAGATTGTTTTTGATCCATTAGGTGTTATTCTCTTTGTGATGGAAGGAATAACGTACATATATCCATTTAAAATACGAGAAATTTCACGCAGCTTTTGAAAATTATTGCCAAAACAGTACAATTTTATTCAAATAATGTTACGTATTACTCTTTAACATGTCTGCAGATTGTTTTAATCGAAGAGAATGCTTTTATTTTAATTCTTAGTATCATAAAATTAGCCAGGGTTAGGTTACGTTAGGTCACGATTCCCTACGTAATTAATATTGACCTAAGATTGTTTTAAATTTTAAACAAAAATATTTTCTAAGATTAATAGTAAGGTATTCACAAATTCATTATATTTGAATACTTTATAATCTGTTTTCATGAAGCATTTAGAAATATGTTTGGAAGGAGAATCCTTTAGTATTGTGAGCTGTTTGCAATTCACTTTTTTTCTTTCTAAAATTGATATAGGTACCTGTCTGTAATTAAAAAAAAATAGATTGTATTTATACGATACCTTATTGTCAATTAAACTTCAGTCTTTATTTTCGTTTTGAAATTTTCCGTTGTTCGAATCGTATGACGAACTCTGTACTTGTCATGTTCATCCATATTGTTAATGAATAGGTATCATTAAACAACATATACATTTAAATGTATGTGGATCTATATCTAGGGACACATATTTAATTAGTTTTGTACACTTTGCAACGCGGTATTCCCGCTTTTTTGTTGCTTAATTGCAAATCTAAAGTGCACTGTCCGCCGTTGCAGTTTATTCGTTTATAAACAATATTGATTTTTAATAGCGGTCTTTAAAACGAGGTTAATAGCTTCAAGTGATGTAAAATTAACGTGGTGATCGCTTTCTGTCCGTTATATATTACGTACAGTTGCTGCACTTTGCGAAATTATGTTGTAGAGTAATAAAAACCGCAAAACCGACACTGGTAACGTATACACTGTGACGGTTATACCTCCCGCCCCTGCAATTTGCGATTAGAACTTCATAATTATACTTAATTTAAAGAAAAGATAGCACTTTTTGAAGTTAACGCTAGCTATCAAGTACAGGTATACTGGCTAAATACTAAGTAAATACGAATCTAACTAGATATCCGGTTCAAATAAGTAATATCAACTAATTAATTTCATTTTACATTTTTAGTATAAATTAAAACTAGAGTTCTTGTCATTTCAACAATAGAAGGCATTCGAAAGTTTTTGTTTTAGAGATTAATTTCTAATTAATTAATTTTTTTACATCTATTTAATCTGTTATTATATACAAAATTAAATATTATCAGCTTTGATTATTATTGTTTTGGGTTTACCTACACTATATTCGCATACTCGGAAAAATATGTAACCACTTTTATCACAGTGCAAACGTTTTTACCTTTGGAACCACATTCTCTAATTTAAGAACACGTTTGCATTAAAAAGAGGGCGCTAAGGAAGTCAATAAGCAATAGGCGAGCTAGGTAGGTAGGACACTTTCTTATACATAAAGGGCTAGTTGGGACTTATTAGAAGCACAAACAGGAAATAAGAAGAAGAATTAACGATATCAGATGTTCTAATTTTAGGGATATGCGAAGTTTAATTCAGGATATGAAAGAGTGAAGGTGCGTGTCCAACGAGTCTTAGGACTGACGATCTTATGATGATGATCATGATGAGTTAGTACTACATTGTACATAAAATTCTATTCCTATCATCTTGTATGCAGCTAGATACTAATAACAAAATAAAAAATGAAAAGCAGATTTAAAGAAGGCGTATATTGAAATAATCAACTACTAATTATCTTAATTGCTATAATATACATGCTCTGTTAATTTAAGGGAAATCTAATTAACCATAATCTTTATAATTGCATTCAAAAACTTTCGATTTTGCTAGAAAAAATACCTGATGGTTTAACGGTGGAATCCACAATGGTTAAAATTTAAATTCTATAACTGTTAATAAGTCACAGTCGACATTATCAGTATAAACAAAATACATAATACTTAGTCCGTTTGAAAATTTTGATCGACGTTTGCTAAAATAAAAACCTTTTGTACCTGCTTTCGATTCGATCTTTCTTTTTATCAGAAAATGTTTTAAATTTCGCATGATTACAAAAGCTAATATCATACTACAATGAAGAAAATGTTATATCAATTCACTTCAAAAAATTCATGTAGTAAATTCACGATTGTAAAAATGTTTCTGGAATAATATTTGTATCATTAGGGATTAATTTTTGCTACATAAATATAAATTCATTCAGCTACTGACCGACATTCTAATTTTTTTTAACTCTGTATTATTGTCGAAACGACGAATCTTCCAGTTGCAACGTAATTAATACCGTAAAAATCTAACACTATTCAGTTCTAATTTAAGTTTATAAGATCATCTCCGCTTGTACATTATTATTTCACACAAATAACGTTAATTTTGCCTTGAGATTATGACTAGTTTGAGAAAATTACTTGGAGAGATCAATTAGCGGTCAGGCGACGAACCCGATTATTTTACACAATTTTGATGTGCCGGCCGCTAATTTTTGAATAAAGCAACTGTCACTGATAGAAGCTAATAAGTTCATAACAATATATCTTAGTAAACAATATTTTTTACCAATTTAGATAACAGGAATGATGCAAGAATGTGGTTGAAATTATTGATTTTATTTCGCTTACTGTAAGATAAAGAAAGTCGTACGCGTTGTTGTTACTAAAAATTGATGTTCCATTACAATTTATACGTAAATACATTATTTTTTATTAATTTTTATTATTATATAGGAGATACCCTTTTGTTATTGTTTTTACCATACAACAAAGACTATTACAGGATCGTGATGCTTCTAGCAAAAAGAACAATTCGCCTGAAAATCAAAAAATTTTGTTAGCAGTTGTAAGCGTTTCCGATGTACTATTATTAGCAGATGATGAAAATACTTAAGTTAATAAGGAAAAGGAGATATAGTAGAATGGTACAATACTTTCTGAGACATGAAGGGCTTCATCATCATCATAAGGTCGTCAGTCCTAAGACTGGTTGAACGCGCACCTTCAATCTTTCCTATCCTGAGCTAATCTTCGCATTTTCCTAAAACTAAAACTTCCCACGTCCTTAATTGTTTGCAAACAGTAATCTAATTTAGGTCTACCTCTACCTTCATTCTTGAGAAGGTTTCTAACCAACCTATCTCGCCTATTTCTTATTAACTTCCATAGAGTCCTCTGTTCTCTTACTCTTTCTAATACCTCTTCATTTCTAACCTTCTCTATCTACGATATCCTCATCATTCGCCTGTAACTTCACATTTCGAACGCTTGTAACCTTTTCTTTTCCGCAGCGAATTTGCGAGCATAGAAGTGACTTCTTTTTATTGAAGGTTTATTAGAAAAAAATTAGAAGCAGGAATTAAGAGGGGCAAAGGAAGGCTTAAATTACATTACTGTTCGCAAGTAGTTATAGATACAGGATTTGCTCTAGTTTTCGAGATTAGGAAAAGGTAAAGATGTTGATCTCCGTTATGCTGTTGATGATAAGGTTTTCTTATGTATAAAATTAGCCTTCATATACAATATGGGCTATAATATATCTCCCTTAAAATTCTTAAAAATTATTTCAAAATTTCGTAGAAAACTATTTGAGCAATTCAACCATTCAAAGGAAAACGTATGCGTAATTTCCTGTATATTATAGGCAGTAAAAAGTGATAATGTTTTTTAATGACATTGAATGTTCTCATGATGGGACTCGTAATTTTTTCTCTTGTGAAATACAGGCCTGCCACGGTAATTATTGACGTGACATGCTGTTTCTAATTAGTGCCGGGTTAAGTCAAAGCAAAATATCTGGCCAGTGTTTGTGGAGGAGTCCGAGCGGCCATTTTGTTTTAGTCCTAACGACAGGACACAAGGGTTAAACGGAATTAATGAAATGGTCCTGCAAGCTTCGGTGATCCTGTAAAAAGTAATTTCGGAAAGTCTCGTTTTCGTATATATCGCGAAAGGGTCGAAATAACAAGGGCTGGTGGAAGTAGGTGGAGGGCAGGAAGAGGGGGCGAGATACAGGAAAAAACACGATGTGGTTTGCTACTTTTCGACTTTTGAAAAGGTCGAATTTCGAGAGCATTTCTGCCTGTCTTTTACCTTTCTAACTCGTTTACACACATAAGTGTACTTACACATAATACACTCCTATATCCTATACGTGTTGTCAGAATGGTTTTTAATTTGTTCGGGCCTTTCGGTCCTAATTTGAAAATTAAGCCAGCAAAAAAACTTTTTGGCTACCAGTGTTTCGGCGCAAAAGACTATTGCCGATATTTGTAAATATTTTAAACTTATAATCATAACATTTATTTGATCAAGCAGTAGGCATTACATTATTATAGGCTATTAGTCGTAAGTTGGTCCTAAGAAAAACCCCATAATCTGTATATATTTCTTACCCCCATTGTAAATAGTTTTATTACCTCTTTTGTACCTCTCATTCCTGTATACCTACCTATTAGTCATTTGGAATTTTCAATCACTATTCAATATTATAAATACCTAGTTTGTAGTTCTATTGAATTTCTTAGGACCAGGCATAATTTGTTTGTGTGTGTGTGTTAGTACACACAATTCTGGTTGTTGCCCCTTCCATCAGAAGGGTAACATAAATACTAAAATTTGTCAAAAAAATAAGGAGTCGTANACCTTTCAAAGAACATTAATAAAATGGGTTGAAATTATTTCAAATATTTTGTCAATAATAGAAAAAACCCTTGGTGTTACAATTAGTTTTTAGACAGAAGGATAGTTGTTTCAATTAATAGACTCAGGAGCAATCATTTACAACCTTGCTGCTTCATTAGGTGCATTGGACTTCATACAGTACCAAATCATTGTTGTGAATGTGGTCACGAGACTGAGGACATAAATCATGTAGTGTGGCAATGTCCTACGTAATATAATCTTCTGTATAATCTGTTGTATAGAGCAAACGTAAAGTTATTCCTTCGTGAATGTTGAATCCCTTATTTCTGGACTAAATATAGAAGCTGGTGTAATATTAACCCAATTTTTAACTGAATGTAACTTAAACATTTAAGCTCTGCATTGTTTCATCATATGTAATACTGTTTAAACTTTATACCGTTTTGTATTATGTTTATATAGTGTATGCCTAATGGATTTTGAGAATTTTTACATTCTCTTCTTTTCTTGAAATAAGATTTTTAACAAAAATACCATTAGTTTATTGCTGGAGGATGAAGGAAATTGCTCTTAACTAAAGTTATTGTCAAGTTATCATCATCAAAGCCTGCTCTCCTTCTCGTGCTGTATACCTGCGTCTATTTTATTATAGGTATCCTTGAGGGATATGATTAGATGCAACAAAATAAAAACAAACTTGAAAATTTGTCGTTGATGAATTGTATGACAATTACAAGTACATCTGTATTTCCTTTCCAATTCGAAATTCTGTATGCATCAGTATGGTGTGGTCCTCCGTCCACGTCCACGTACATCTGTACATATAAAGTATACCATGGTGGGCAGTAACGCTCCAGCTACCACGAATTTGCAAGGGTGCTCGCTATATTATTTATGGTTGCAAGTTGAACATTGCAAAAATATGTTTGCCAAGCACTGCTGCCTGGGTCTGCAAGGTCGCCTCTCCCACCGTGTCCTGGCCGAGGCTGAATGCAATTTCACGACCGACAATAAATTGCGGCGGGTCTGTTTTACTCTGTAGGGCTGCGCGCTATTATGCACATTGGTGCATGATGACTGCGAAACACCGACTTCTCGCGCCCTTCTTGATTGTATTCCGAAAATAATGCAACTTTTCTACTATTATAAATAAGGTGCGCTCATAAAATTCAACCTTATCATCGTTTTTGTGGTCAAAGAAGCGAAAAACTCATTTCCTTTGGAAGATAACAGGGTTTGTGTTGAATTAGAAATTCAAACACAGAAGCCAAAACTGTTAGAACCGAATTAAGGCAGCTTTAGTTCAAACTTTTTAATGTTGCAAATAGCAATTTTAGACATCAAGTTGCTTTTTTAATACGTGTATCCTACAGGATAAGTCTAAAGATTTGCTGTCGAATGTCTCACAAACTTTTAGACGAAGGATTGAAAAGCTCTTTTTTATTCCAAAATTTACAAAAATATAAATTCCATTACTAATAAAAATGAATAACCTAGTTGTGGTGTATCATTCCAGGATAGGTACCTACATAGTTCAATTTGGTAACCTATCGTTGTGCTTTTTCTGCAAAATTGCAAGACATCATAGAGAGACGTGTAGGAAGTAAATATCTAATATACAATATACAATCTGTAGCGGTAAAATATAACATTTTACAAAAAGCAACCGTTTTGCTTCGCATCGGCAAAAACCAGCGAAAGCTAAGGGTCCAACCGTACCGGTATTTTATTTTATGATTTTACGATACGAACCAAGGTTGGGATGCCTGCGAAAGCTTTTGTAAGTACATAAAAATATAGATATTCGGTCTTTATCTTTCAGCTCCATTGGTTGTGATTTGTGGTATATGCTTTCCTTACTATTAAACCGTTGAAAACCGAATTGAGTTTAATTTATACACATAACCATTACAAATCTATCTACATTCTAGATGTATATTCGAAGGTATATATATATATATATATAGATACATATATGACACCGGTAAAATTAAGTGGATCCCTGTCACAGCATCCGAATCCAACAATAAATTTTACACAACAGGCTGACCAAGTCCGGCCAATTTTTCTCAGTTCCCGAAGAACATACGTGTGGCACCTATCCCATCCATCGCCTTTCAATAAGGAGGTTCAAGTATCATCGGTCGGGATGAATAATGGAGCCGAGAGGGCAAGAGCGAATTTAACCCTTAACGACCACCAATTTGTTGCCCCGACATCCATGTCTTGGCACTAGGGTCGAAAATCGCCCGTCGGAAAATACGCTTTGCGCTTTTACTTAATGATATGTCTGTTCCGGAATTTTTGCAACCAATTGCAAACGAGGAGAGCAAGAAGAGGCGGCGCTTCTGAACGATTTTTTTCCGGAGAGGGGGCGCCGCGCTCCGGTGACTACTAGCAACAGCGGCGGCGGAGCTTAAAAAGCTCCCGGATTCCGGCTTAAAAATGCCAAAGCTCGAATGGCCGCTGAAAATGCTGTAGTTTTGTCCAGATTTTTCAATGCATCAGGACCAGGAGGCGTTATGGAGTGCGAGCCAGCGAGTCGATTGCGCAAGCTCGAAGCTTTACAAATTCCAAACTATTAAGGACTGCCGAGCTTTTAGGAAGAATACGCGGAATATTTAAACAACACATCCACAACGAACCGAATGCACTGTTGCATAATTTCTAAAGAGCGTTTTTTTGTTCTATAATGCATTCATAACTCTTGCATAGTGAAGTTTCACAACCGCAATTTGATATTTTCCGCGAATAGTGAAATTTACAAAAACACTTACCTACAAAACAATTTCTTTTGAAGAATATGTAGAAAATAATAACGTAATATAAAAATTATTATTTGATCCTTTATCAAGAATTAGTTTTCTCATTGTCGCATACCTACATTGATGGATTACAAAATTGTATAATAGATAGAAGGACGTCGATAGATCCTTAAGTAAAATTGTACTGTAAGATGTAATTAAACCCAACACAACACAGACTTAGCGTTCGTTGAGACTTTTGAATTATCAGAGTCTAAAGTTTCAAGCAATTTATCAGAGGGCTATTTTTTGTAAGGTCCTTTTACACAATTCTCATAGGTATTACATGTTGGATAAATTTTAAACTATTTTGCGATACCTATATGAGTACAGAAGTAAATATTAGGATGATAATTATATGAGGATCTACATTTCCACCACTAATAAGTACTTTTTAATGTATCAATCGAAAATTTTGAATATTGAAGTCTAGCAAGGGCGAATAAGGGATATTAGCTTTATTATATAAAATGTAAGCGGTATGGTATGAAAATTAATAATGGGAGGGGTAGAGGTAGACCTAGATTAGATTATTGTTCCCAAATTGTTAAGAATGTGGGTTGTTTTAGTTTTAGGGAAATGCGAAGTTTAGCTCAGGATAGGAAAGAGGTACGTGTCCAACCAGTCTTAGGACTGACGACCTTATGATGATGATGAGGACGACAATGATAATGATGCCTTACATATGAATTAACGTTTATGAAAGCCATTTGTGTTGCTCTAGATATAGGGGCACCTTCTTTGTCTAATTAAATTTAAAGTACTTAATAGTATACTTTTTCTAATACCTAATTGTAATAATCTTCTCGATACGAGATTTATTGCTTTTCGGCCTGTGTTTAGTAACGCTGAGACGTTGATTTTTCCGAAACTAAATGCAGTTTCGATTCCAAATATTTTACGTTTCGAAAACAGATTTCATCCAAGTTAACATGCACGTATGTATACATGTATACGCATTAATGTCGCATTAAGTTCGCTTCTACTGATGTAATAGAAAGAGTCGTCGGATGCGAGACTTTCCAGTCTAGTGAACATTCCATCAAAAGACCTTTTCCTGACCCGAAGAGACTAGGATAAGTTAGTTCACATCCCCGACGTTCGAATGCCGCTCTAGTTAATTGCAAATTTCCAGTTCGAGACGTAAATACAAAACGTTCAAATCTCTAGACAATATACGCTCATATATACCAAATAGGTATTCTTGATAAAAAGCGAATGATTAATTTCTTTTAAAATATCTGAACGGGTACAGGAGACGTAACCGAGAAGGGGGCTGAAGGTACTGATGCATCCTCCTTCCATTCTTTCTTTTAAATACATGTTATTTCCCCCTATCAGTCACTGTGAGCTCGAAACTGTTAGCACCATTGGTTCTAGTGGTCGAAATTCATTTTTGTGAACAATTTGTTTTTTAATCACTTTCTTTGTGTTAAAAATTGTTTGAAAAATTAAATCTAAAGGAATTGTCTGTAAATAGGTATGCAACACATCGTACACTTCAACATAAGAAATTGCTGATACTAACTACGTAATACTACTTAACAGGGGCGGCCTTAGTCATTGGAAGATTTCGGGCAGGAAAATTTTTGCGAGGTCCTCGTCTTTGTGGAATTAATTTTAATGATGATACTTGAAAAATACAAAGTGATTCATAAATAAGCTTACAGTTTTAAAATTGTTTATCGAAAATTAAAAAAAAATTGATAAAGACAAAGATAGCAAATTTGCGGTTTCTTTTAAGAATATTAAGAAATTCAAATAAACATTAGTAGTATGTACTATTACTACCTTATATTTTTGTAATTAGATTGTTGCGTAAGTGTGCGAGGCCCCTGCAAGAGCTAGGCCCCGGCCGGTTGCCCTGTTCGCCACCCCCAAAGGCCGCCCCTGCTACTTAGCCCTGTACTGACAGCACTCATAATTTCTTTTATACGAGGGTGGATTGATAAGTTTCCGGCCTAACCAAGAGATGACGCCACTAGGCCTACCTTGAGGCGACATTCTATAGTACCATCCTTGGATAGCTTGTAGCTATAGTTTCAGCCCGATCTCCTTGCTAGTGTAGGTTTGACAGCACGCTGAACAAGACGCCTCTGTGGTTTTCGTAAAAATGGAAAAGCAGGAAAATCGTGCTGTCATCAAATACTTTTATTTGAAGGGGTTAACGCCGAAGGAAATTAAAAAAGAGATGGACTCAACACTGGGGACATCCTCCCCGTCATATTCAACCGTTAAGCAGTGGGTTTCCGAGTTTAAAAAGGGTCGTGTGAGCACCTCTGATGGGCCTCGCTCAGGACGCCCCGTTGAGGTCACAACTCCAGATATGATCGAAAAAATTCATCAAATAGTGCTGGGAGACCGCAGATTGAAAGTGCGTGAGATAGCTGAGACCTGTAAGATGTCATATGAACGTGTGCAACATATTTTGCACCAACATTTGCATATGGAAAAGCTCTGTGCAAGATGGGTGCCGCGTTTGCTAACAGTCGACCAAAAATTGATTCGAAAAAACATTTCTACCGCAAATTTGTCATTGTATAAGCGTAATCCAAGCGAATTTTTGCGTCAATTCGTAACCGTTGACGAAACGTGGGTCCACCACTACACTCCTGAAACCAAAGAACAGTCTAAACAGTGGATTGGACCAGGGGAACCAACTCCAAAGAAGGCAAAAACAATTTTTTCGGCGAACAAGGTTATGGCTACTGTTTTTTGGGATGCAAGAGGTATTATATACATTGATTACCTTGCAAAGGGTAATACTATCACTGGTCAATACTACGCAGACTTATTGCAACGTTTGAGCCACGAGGTGAAAATTAAACGACCTCATCTGGCGAAGAAAAAAATCTTGTTTCATCACGATAACGCACCAGCGCACACGTCAATCGTTGCGACGGCTAAAATCAACGATCTAAAGTTTGAATTGATGCCGCACCCTCCTTACTCTCCAGACCTAGCCCCGAGTGACTATTTTCTGTTCCCTAATCTCAAAAAATGGCTTGGCGGTAAGAGATTTGCGGACAATGAAGAAGTAATCGAAGCTGTAAATGGTTATTTTGAGGAGCTTGACGAATCAGTCTATAGAGATGGCATTAATAGACTGGAAATGTATCAGCCTTGGAGGAGATTATGTTGAGAAATAAAAAAAAAAAAATTTTAAAAACCTTGTTTTTCTTGGTCAGGCCGGAAACTTATCAATCCACCCTCGTATATAATATTTTGATTGTAATGAATGAGAATTATCGAGAGAATTGTTTGTTAGTAAAAAGCTTTTACGTATTATAACAACAGTACCCATCGCTCAAATTTGCTCAGGTTCAACCAGTTTTACATATTTCCGATGATCTTCTTACTCATTGAATTATTACCAGGTATTAGACGATATTACTACTGCTCTTCTGATTCTGAGTAAAGAATCCCTGTTGTAGTCGCATTTTTTGTTGTTGGAGAAGTAAAAGCAGAAGTCGAGAATGCCAAAAAGTTAGCAGTCAATTCTAATCACACGATAAGGCCTCAGTATTGCGTCCGAAAATAAAAAACTTTAATTTTTCTCGCAAATTCCATGAAATATTGGTTTAATCTCAGGCAACGTGAAAAATAACGCGCCTTTGCGCCTTACCAGAATTTAAATTACTTGAATAATCCTTTTAAAGATGAATAAAAATGAGAGAGTCACGTCACACATAAAAAGCGGCTTAGAATATACGATGCGGTTTACTTTATTTGCAAATATAAAAGAGAACTTCCTCCCGCATCTTTCCCCTTGTTAAAGCGCGTGCGCGACTCCTTTGTGGAAAAACTTGCTGGGATTTTCTCTGTTTTCACGACGAATTAATTATTCATGAGGGGGATACGCCTTTATCTGCCTTCTGCTAATTTTGCAACTTTATTCGTACGAGACCGCACTTTGTATTTTATACAAAAACCCGTTTCTGTTTGTCTAAAAGCAAAGTTTGTAAATAGTTCTTTGTTTTCATTCATTGTTATAATCTAGCCGACTTAATTCGTTGTGGTTGACATATTTTTAAAGTCAAAAGGCGTATACTTTCAAACAAACAACGTATTCCTACGTAATCTTCAAAAATCTCATCGAATACACTATAAACTCTACATAACAAAATTTTTTTATATAAAAAACCTCTTATAACATAGCTTGGTTGGCTTAGTCGTATTTAGTGATAGCCGTTAGTAATCTAGTTCAATTAAATAAACTATATTATAGTCATAAACAGTTTTAATTAATATTTTATTCTGGTTAATTTAAATGGTCGATTTGCTTCCATTAATCGTGTATTTCGATTTACTTAAATAATGAGTTTCCGTGCAGTCGATTTTCTTCAATGAATCGGATAATTTTCCCACTTCTAATTTTGTATTTTGAAATTTTGAACTGCAGGGTCAACTATCAACATCATTAAAGACAGTACAACTGTAGGGATAGACGTGCAAGGGCAAAAGATTAGTATGCTTAGATTTGCAGATGATATAGCAGTATTAGCATCTAGCAAGAAGGACCTAGAGATAGCTTTAAATAAAATGGAAGCGGTACTGACAGATCAGTACTGTATGAAAATAAATAAAAGTAAAACTAAAATACTGATATGCAAGGGAAGAAAAAGTAGGGAAAGAGCGAATATAAAGATAGGAGACGAAAAATTAGAAGAAGTGGCTGATTTTAGATACCTAGGAAGTCAGATAAGTGAGGATGGAAGGAGTAGTAGGGATATAAAGCAGAGGATAGCGCAGGGTCGTGTCGCCTTTAATAAAAAGAAGTCACTTCTATGCTCGCGAACGGTTAATTTAGAAATTCGAAAAAGGTTGTTAAAGGTGTATGTTTGGAGCACGGCGTTGTACGGGTGCGAAACATGGACAGTGGGAGCGGCGGAAAAGAAAAGGTTAGAAGCGTTCGAAATGTGGTGTTATAGGCGGATGATGAGGATATCGTGGGTAGAAAAGGTTAGAAATGAAGAGGTATTGGAAAGAATAGGAGAACAGAGGACTCTATGGAAGTCAATAAAAAATAGGCGAGATAGGTTGGTAGGACACCTTCTCAGGCATGAAGGTCTAGTCAGAGACATATTAGAGGCAGAAACAGGAGTTAGGAGGGGTAGAGGTAGACCTAGATTAGATTACTGTTCGCAAATAGTTAAGGATGTGGGCTGTTCTAGTTTTAGGGAAATGCGAAGTTTAGCTCAGGATAGGAAAGAGTGGAGGTACGTGTCCAACCAGTCTTAGGACTGATGACCTTATGATGATGATGATGGGTCAACTATTCATTGAGACTGGGTTTGTATAAATAAAGAAGGTATATTATGTTGATAACATATCAGTGGCAGATCCAAAAGCAGTTCCAGGGGGCTTTCCCAAGATTCAGTAGATCTACATATAGATACAAATTTCAGTTACTCAACTTGAGTGGCATTTTCACATGTTTTTTCTTAAGGATAAGGCAGTTGCTTTTTTATTTTTGTTTTGATATTCAAGGAAATATCCTAGTTGAATTTATTTCCACACAACATTTTTGACAGAAAAAGTAATCCATAAGTTATATAGCTCTTGGAAGTGAATTTTTATCCATCCTGGCCCCCGCATATTATATAATAATGCAATCAAGCCTTTTTTTAATAGCTAGTACTTCTCCTGAGGAAGTCACTATTTGGTGAAATTTAATGTAAATTTTTGTAATGTAAACGTCATTGTGTATCACCTTGTTACCTTCATTTTATTAATTTCTGTGTCTGCTACCGAGAGTTTCAGTCTTTCTCCAAATTTTCTTTGTTGAAACATTTTACTTATTGCAGTATAACCTTATCAGGAACTTTATTTGTATATGTCCTAGAGGATAACGAGTTACACTAATATAATATTTTTGCGTAACATGTGATCATTTCTTAAGATATACTTAGCTAGACCTAAGGAAAAGGTTTCTAAACAAAGTAACTTCGATATCTATTTCCCTTATTGTTAAATGCTAATACGTATTTAGTGTGTAAAATTATTCACTTAGATATATTTGTTTTACTGACACATTTAAAATTCGTAGCAAGCATATATTTCTGTTGGTTATATTAAGATTGGCAATGGTTCGGTGGTTTAATTGTAATAGTAATGTAAAATAGTAAAACTCCAGTTGTGCTTTATTGGTTAGTAACAACAGAAACGTGTTAACTCAGAGGGAGCTTCTTAGGATCTTAGGAACTAAATTTTAAAATCTACAAAAGTCTCTGCAGCCTCCTTAGGGCCATAAAACCCAGATGTGGTCTAAAAGTGACCTCGACAATACGAATACATACATATTTCTAAAAAACTAAACTCATCGTTGATTTCCAACGATTGCAAATCTTACAATTAGGAAAACAAAAATACGACTTTCCAGAAAACTCTAAACATCAGCCCTAGGCTTGCTTCTTTTCTTACAAGAATAGCCTTTATCGATTTGATTTATATGGATACTTTTTAATAGGGATAATTTTTTATATCATCACATATTCAGCTTACAGAATCTGGATCCTCGTAGTGTGTTCCTACGTCAATATTTTAGGTTAAATGAAAAATCGAAAGCTCTGTTTCGGATCCGTTACGTTAATTCCCTTTCGTTGAAGCTGAATTAAAGAAGAAAAATCCACAACGGTTTTGATTGTGCCATTTTTCACGTGTTCGCAATCAGTTTATTTCCCGGTAGTCGGCGCGACGAGACGCGACGCGCTGGCGAGGCAGCGACGTAGTCCGCGTCAGACGACGCTACATCTGCTGACGCTTCAACAATAAAGTGCATCCTGAAAGCCTCAGCTGCAAAAGCGCATATTAATTAATGAGTTGTCAGACGAGCATTCGATTTTGCATTTTGCACATCATCCCGAAATGCTTAGAGAAATAGTCTCGCGAATAACTGACATATTATTAAATAGTAGACACTTAATTTGTGTACAGGAACGTAAATTCTTTTGTTTTTGTTTTTTTAAATGCGAAAAAGGATTTAAAATTATTTCTAACATCTTCCTTGAGTTCTTAAAAGCGTTTCATCCATCCTCCATCGGATTGAGTTAAGACTCAGATAAATGTCTGCTGAGGTATTCTTTCCCATACTTCTCCTTATAGAAAACACAAAAGTCTAGGGAGAATTCAAGAGTGGATATAAAGACAGAAGATGAAAAACTAGAACAAGTGGCTGGCATTCGTTATCTAGGAAGCGATATAACTCCAGAATGGACGTAGTAGAGATACTTATAAAATAGAGAATAGCGAGATAGATTGGTAGACTAATTAAAGATTTTTAGAAGCAGAAACAGGAGTTAGAGGGGTAGAGGAAGACTCAGATTAGATTACTGTTCACAAATAGATAAATATATGAGATGTTTATATAATTTTAGGGAAATGCGAAGTTTAGCTCGGTATAGGAAAGAAGGAAGGTGCTTGTCGAATTAGTCTTAGGACTGACGACCTTACGATGATGATAATGAATTTGAACTCATCAATAACCGAACATGACAGAATGTTCTGGAAGTTATCTGGAATGTTTCAGAATGTAGTTTACACTATAGAATATGTGGTTATGCAATTTTATTGGTTAAAGATACTTCAACATATCCTGTTGTGGAAAAAATCGTAATATGGCCAGTTCGCAAGCCCCCACAATTCGGTTAATATGAATAACGCAAACTGACGCTTTACCTGCTTCATTTCCAATAGTGTTCCGTAAAAAAGCAATTCTGCTGCTTTGAAAAATAAAAACGAAAAGGAAATGATTGCCTGTTTAGTTTCTAAGGCCAATACCCTCTATCTGGGTATGGAATTTTCATGCTTTTCTGTACCCTTTATTGAGGTATCAGTAGTCATCTTTTTCATTAGCAGGGATAGTCGAAAATTATGCTGAATACCAAACTCTTTATTGTAGTTATGATTTCCTTTTGGAGTGTTTCTAACTATTTTAACTTAAAATATACATATTTATGTTTAATTCTAATTAATTTTAGTATATTATCGTATTCTCGTGTTCGTTAATGAGAAATTGCTCATTTGTCACGAATATTTTTAAGGATAATTAGATGATATTTCCACTGAAATAGCACAACGAAAACAATGGATAAACAATCGTTAGATACTACGTTTTTTTAATTAAAGAGAGGTTTATTTGATTGACCATACACAACATTTTGAACTAAAAGATGTGTTAAGACAGCAGGAAAAATACAGAATGTTGAAAAGCAATCGCTGCACCATTTTCCTTGATACTAGTCTTCGCTCAGTATCAAATAATTACGAAATATGTAAGACCGTCAGAGTTATTGTTATATCTAATTGGAATTTTAAAAGTATCTAATTTAAGCGAAAGGTTGTTTCTTTTTATTGCTTTAATGTATAATCATGCCATCTGTTTCAAAGTTTTTCGCTCGGTGGCGATTTATCACTAGAGAACGGTTGCGCCTTTTTTAATCTTGCAATTTATCACGTCTTGTCCTCTTGCGTGTGGCATTTCTTCACAATACTTATGGTTGGTTGTTCCAGTGTGGCGGACAGGAGATTTTTCGTTGGCGAACTCTACGTTCCATAATTAAACGTTCACTTGGTGGTAAAGGGTGCCCGGGTATAATTTATATGGCGATACCGGAAAAAAGCGCAAGTTTCTTCCTAGATTAATGATGCGAACACACGTCTTTCTTTTCAAGAATAAATTTTCCGCATTTTCTAAATAGGCAAGCAATGAATTTTCCGGTTGGCAATTGCGACCGCTGGCCGACGGAGTAGCAGCAGCAGCAGCAGGTAACAGCAAGCAGGAGGAGTAAGAGGAGGCGAAAGTATGGCTGCCGTGGGGGGGTTTAAAGCCACCCTTTTGCCGAGATGGGGTGAGGTAGGGGACTCTTGATGGATGACCTCGGGGCTCTGGAGCCTGCATTAACCGGTGGAGATGTTAGACTCGGCGGAAATTTAATTAAACTTTTCCTATATCTTCTTCGCAGGTAGGTAGGTACCGCATGGTGTCTGCCATTCTACGAAGAGGATTATAGTCGCATCTAAACTACCCTTTGGGGTCGGCTGCAGGATACTCGTTTCCAAAGCTAATAGCGTATCTAAAGTTATAAGTAGGATCTGCCTCTCCGTGTACTTTTGCACAGTCTAGGCATTAAGGGAACCATTAGTTATAGTTTTCGGCAAAGACCATTCTTCAACTTTATAAGCTAGACGAAAAAGGAATGGAATAGTGCAGGATTAAAATATAAAATATATCCTCTAGATAGTTATTGTTCTATTTGTTAACTCACACTTATTTGTAGCGGGAACGTCAATATCAAATACATACTATACCTATGTATAGTAAGGGTACATCTTAAATTGTTAGATGGATTTCTATTTAAATATTTTTCAAGCAATAAACAAAAGAAGGCATTAGTTAATCGAAAACAAGTATCGCATTGTAAATTTAATTTTGTAGGGATTAAGGTAATCAGCCACTTTTTACAATTGTGAAAAGATTGGTTGATTTAGAATCCAATTTATATTTCCAAGTGTAGTTATTAATAACTATTAGGAATGTGTACGAACCGTTTGTAATTCCAGCAATAAATAAGTAAACAACGCTTAAAGAATATATAATTCGTATTGAATTTGGCAAAAAAAATATAAAACCCTTTGCATAAATTAGATTAAAATCAGAAAATGTATGATTATATCGGTAATGACTGTTATTAGGTCTCTTTTAAACTAAATATTAACGTCAACATCATTGATAACATATTGTTCACAAAAATTATATCTCTGATGGCTTAATTTACATAATAATTTCTTAAATTCTACTTAAATATTCATGACTTAACTCATTAAATATAAAATGATTCGTATTAAAAATCTGAAACTGCGTGAAGGTTTATTGTATTTGTACTAATTCGAAGGATGTGGTCGTACGTTGGTAGACACTAAAAAGGCACGAGTAAAACTAGAGATCCATGTGTTAACATACGTTCAACGTTTTGTCAGTACCAATACAAACATTTTAAATTCTTTTATAACTTCCTTAGAGATTCCTTAGATTAAAGACAGACACACAATAGAGCCCATAAAAAAATTACCCATAGATATTAGTTGCCAGGTAATACAACTTCATATCTCATTCGCTAAGAATGCCATTACATATATGTGTCCTTCCTCAGGAAAAAATTGATAACTCGCTCTAAAAAAAATGAGATAATTAATCAAATTATCCCAACTGGCTGATAAATCTATAATATTCAAGTATGAACCATTACAGATAACTTTACATTTGCCTATGAACAGTTATCATATTTGATGTTTGCCTAAAATCAAACTCCCATAGGGCAAATGGTAAGATCCAAACTCCAATAAGGCGTATCTTATTTCAGTATCACTGATTTCTTTTGTGGGATTCTTATAAGAGATCTACAACGAAATTTCTCTATCGACATGGTCCTTATTTGCCACATGAGACATGTCCCTTGTCTATGTCTATGGCACTTCCGCCTTCGACTTCAGAAATATATAAATAAATTGCTATTGAAATAATCAAAATATGTTTACAAAACGTTCAATTTATCCAGTAGGTAGATCCTTAGTTTCATCTATTTCTTTTAAGAATTTACAAAATTTCAAACATTTCTCACAATATAGGAATTCTATTTCCATTAAAGGAAAACGTATCACTAGACAAAAATCTCTCCAGTCTCTCAGTCTTTCAGCGTCTCTGAGAGCGTCTCTCATAGTCTTTCACAGTCTCTCAGTTATTGCTTAGGTGTTTTTATGGATCTCTCACACTCTCCGTATGAGAGACTCGAACGATAAAATTGTTAATTCAGAGATGTGAGTCTCTCGTTCAGAGACTAGATACGAAATGAGGATCTCTCTATGAGCGATACGAGTCTCTTGTTCAGAAACACTAAACAGTTTTTTTGACAGTCTCTCTCAGCGACACTCGATGAGAGACGGAGACTCGAGTCTCGCTTTCAGAGACTCTAAGAATCTAACACTTTTATCTCGGGATTTTAGTATAATTTTTGGATAAACGAATGCCTGCCTGGACCCATGGAAAAAACTTACCGTAGATAATTATTTCCCTTTGAAAATAAAAAAAGTGAAGTGAAAGTGATGAAGAGAAAGCACTTATTTTTGGATTTTGAATAATTCGAAGCATCTTTTCCTCCGTCAACGGGGAATACAATGAAAAGCGACATCGGACGGGGATGTTGTACTCCAGCTAGCGGCTCAAAATATTCGATCCGAAAACCCCAGCGGTGCAGTGGTAGCAGACCGGAGCAGGAGCAACCCCGTTAGAGCATTGCTGGCAATTTTTTATGTGTTACGTCCCGGACAGGGAGTTGAAAAAGCGCTCGAGAGAATGGAGTAAAAACTGACGTGGTTGCGTGGGCGGGGCAATGGCGACATCCCATTGGCGGAAAATTGCGAAAAAAAAAGAAGGAACTCCCCCTGGAAAACGCACCGTTCGCACAAACATTAGTTCTGCTAACGTCGACCGCCATAAATTTTCCGGCCAAAATAAATATTTTCGGAAAAGCGGAACGTTAAGTACTTTCTATAATGTTGGGGGGATGAACAGCCCGCGGACATCGGGGACTTTATGTCTCAACGAAATTCTGTCTAAAACAACCATAAGCACCACCAACTTTAGGAGATGCCCCAAGCATCAAATTATTTTTTGGAATGAGAATAGATAAAACCCTTGTAATAATATTCAAGGACGATACCGATGTCGTAGATTTTTAAATTAGTATTTTAATACTTGATTTCTAAAAAAATTCAGCTTTGTATGTTTTATGGTTTACCTACATTATTGGACAATCTCTTTAGTATTTCCTTTACAGACATTAATCTTACGTGGCGATCAAAATAAAATAAGTTACGCTTGGAAAAACAATATAAACTAATAAGAATTTTTTAAATTGTTTTAGCAATGTATCTTTACATTAGAATTTTTTGGAAACATTTTAAAATAACGGTATTTAAATACTCAGTTATTGGAATCGCATCGAATGCTCCTGTTAGATATTTCTTCATCATTGCTTTTTTGGCTTATTGGTAACACAAAAGATTTACTGCTAATGCCTGGGATTAAGTGTACAACCTATTTATGCTGACTTATACATCGCATTTCTGTACCCCATGTTCAATTTCTTATCCGAGGTCTTGTTTTTTTAATAATTTCATCCATTATTATGATTAATAGGAGAAAGGGCTCAGTACGCTTCCTTTTCTTAAACCTTTTGTAGTACTTAATTCGAATGTGATTTTGTTTCCGTTCTTAACAACATTCCTACATACTCTAATACATAGTTTTTATAGCTCTTATTAATTTTCCGGTTAATACTATTCATTGCCATAAAATCCGTGTATCTACTCATTCTAACAAACGCTTTTTCCAAGTCTAAGAATACAATACGTGCCTGTAGGTCTTGATTTACAATCTGTTCAATTTTTTGTTAAATTGTGAATATTACGTGCCTTCTAGACAATTTTCTTGGCCAGTTTTGCTCCCATAATTGCCACAACACTTAATATGTTATTCCCCTATAGATATTTTTTGCAATCTTTATTATCACCCTTTTTAAATGTAGGTATAATCACTCCTATTTTCCTTTATTTCGATATTTTTCTTCGATCTCATATTTTAGTGAACATCTTAACGAACGATATTCCCGTATTTCCTGATATTTTTATCATTTCGGGTAAGGCCACAACAAACGATTATAAAATCGATGTAGACTTTTTCCATCAGGCTGAATTCTGACGTTACATCTAGAAGTAAGTTAGTAAGAAAATTGTAGTCCAATAGAAAAAAGGATTGTATTTCTTCTTGTGCCTAAAATTGAAAATATTTGAAGCGCCCATTTCAAAAAAGGCTTAAAGCTTAAAGCAAATTTCACTCAAAATGGTATTCTCTACGAAAAGGACTAATACTTTATATATAATATACGCATTGGACTACTTTTATTTTGGAGATATGAGCTGCGATCATAGCAGTTCCCAGAGTGACTATAAAAGCTGTGAATACGACGAGACCATTGGCATTAGTTTTGGTCTTTCTTAAAAATATGTACTCGTAGTCTTGATCTTAGTTTTGGTCTTGCTGATATAATCTCAGTCTTGCGTGTTATGTCTTCGTATTGCTCATTTAATTTCATACTAACGAATTTTTTTAGTAATTCTTCTAAACAGAAATTTTTCGATTTATCGAAACAATAATTGCCTTAAACGCTGAAATTTTCTGTCATACATGGGAGCTTGCCATGACTATTAAACAAAATAGTATCGATAATTGGGGGTTATGAAAACTCGAGAACTTACCTTACTTTAACGCACAAATTGACCTTTTAGCGAAAAAAGTAGTACAAGATACACGAAAGAAGTAAAAATATAGAAAAGAATTAGTTTGTCTCTGTATTTCAACCATGTATTATCCAGACATAAGAACAAGGAACACTTACTCCTGTTCCTTTTTCAAGCATCTAAAGTTTTTTTTTTATATTCTAGCACAGCAAACTGAAAATTTTAAATACAAAAAATGTTCCAAGAAAAGTTTAGGTAATAATTTTTCGTTAAGTCTTGCATATTTAGTGTTTATTTATTCGATCTTGGTTTTAGTCTTGGTCTCGTTCGTTCGGTATTGGTTTTAGTTTTGGTCTTAATTTTACATTTTCACAAGACCAAACCAAAACCAAGACCAATTTTGTTCGTCACTATTGCAAATGCAATTATTTTTTGCTCTGCATCACTCTACGCGCAATAATCTTGCTCCTACATAAGCATTTGCTCTGTTTTTCGTAATTATGTTAGAATATGATTTAAGCAAGGGGCTTCACAGGCGTAGAAATACCAACAAACACTCTACATCATCAGCATCATCATAAGGTCGTCAGTCCGAAGTCTGTTTAGATATCCACCTCCACTCCTTCCTATCTCGAGCTAATTTTCGCATTTCCCTAAAACAAGATCATCCCACATCCTTAACTATTTGCGAACAGTAGTCTAATATAGGTCTACCTCTACTTCTCTTAACTCCTGGTTCTGCCTCTAATATGTCTCTGACTATACCTTCATGCCTAAGAAGGTGCCCTACCAGCCTATCTCGCCTATTACTTAGTGACTTCCATAGAGTCCTCTGTTCTCCTATTATTTCCAATACCTCTTCATTTCTAACCTTTTCTACCCACGTTATCCTCCTCATCCGCCTATAACACCACATTTCGAACCCTTCTAACCTTTTCTTTTCCGCCGCGCCCACCGTCCATGTTTCGCACCCGTTCAGCGCCGCTCCAAACATACATGCACCTTTAACAATCTTTTCCAAATTTCAAAATTAATCGTTCGATAGCATAGAAGTGACTCCTTTTTATTGAAGGCGACTCGACCCTGTGCTATCCTCTGCTTTATATCCCTACTACTCCTTCCGTCTTGTCTTCTCTGACTTCCTAGATAGCTAAACTCAGCCACTTACAGTACAACCCTAATAAACTAATATGAAAAATTCATCAGTTACTCGTGTAAATCGATGTGTTAATGATGTCGACAAACAACGTTTTCTTGACATCTCATAGTGCCACTTTAACCATACGTTAATTAGTAATTCCCGTTAGTCGTTGTTCACTCGGATAGGAGCAATAAATTGCCGTTAAAAAACCAAACCAATTGATCCGGCTAAATACCTGAGGGTGCAATTAGAGAAAGGCATTTATTTATATGTCTGTTGGTGTGTATGTATACGCTGCTCAGGCATAATTAATGGTAATCCAAGAGAATCCAAGCTTCGGCATCTGATTTGCATTGTAGAATAACGGGAAGGGATGGATGCGCTTATCGTATCCCTCGTATTATGTCTACTACCCCATAGTTATGTAGGTATACGCGCTAGTCGTATACCAACCAAAAAAAAAAAATGTGAAAGGTAAAAACCGACGGAACTTTTACCTCAAAAATGACCTATTCAGTTAAACATGGAAATAATGCTACTCGTTATTATTTTTTTGTTAATAAAACCAAGCAGTAGCTCGAAACATAAAGAGAGTTTAAAGAAAAGTTCAAATGTTATATCCAGAAAATCAAATCCACAGTATATATAGGGTGACAGGAAATTTCTCGTATTCCTCTCGAGGGGAAGAAGCTATAACTAATTTGGAATAATTAAACCTCTATAATTTGGGAGTTGGAAATGCTCCATTTTCGAGAAAATCATCTTCGATTTTCTTTTTACAAAAATCCGCCTTTTGGGAGTGAAAATTTAAAAAAAAGATATTGTCACTTTTTGACCTGATTGCTTTCATGATGTGATAACTTACTAATAGGCCATTAGTAATCAGTTCTTGGAAAAATTCAGACAAATTTTTTTTTTATTTTTAACTCCCAAAATTCGAATTTGTATATCAAGAAAACCGAAGTAGATTTTCTCGAAAATGGCGCATTTCCGACCTTCAAGTGATAGAGGTTAAATCATTCCAAATTAGCGTAAACTTCTTCTCCAAAGGCTTTCAAGTTTTCTCCACCTTCTAGTTGTATATTTTTTACTTATGTGTTAATTATTCAGCATTCAAAACTTGTTTCACAAAGTCAATGGTAAATTTGATGTTTCGTCCGATGTTCATTTTTCATTGTTTTAATTCTTATTTTCTTTATTTCAGATGATGTTTTTCATCGTACAGGCCGAGAAAAAAGTGACAACCTTCTACAATACATTAGATGGCGATCAGTTCATGAACAATTCTTCACACACACATATTTGATGGGGTTACCCACAACAACTAAAACAGTGCAGCGGTAAGTGTTTCCAAAAATTCCTTGGGGGATGTGTTTCACTATGACGAAGTGCGGCTATTTCGTTAAAACAATTCTATGAATTTTCGTCTTTATATCCATTTGTAAACTTTTTAATTTAAATGTTGCCTTCATGAAACCATTTTCATTAAAATTAATGTTTCCAGTGACGTAACAAAACAATGTGAGGTCTTTGCTCTATTCTATAAGAATTGAGCTCATAATTATTTCTATTTGACACTTTTGGTGTCGGATAGTTGAACTATTGATAGGGCCATCAAGTATATTTGTTTTGTGTTTAATATGTAACGAAATCGAAACAATAATAGTCATTATTATTGTTATCATCTTCATTGACGAGATGAATGATGAAGCTCAACAAAAATTACAACGTTTTTACGAATGTGTTCAAGACTCTTTCCCGTGAAAAGAAAATAAAGGCAATTTTTTGATTAGGCGTTTATTGTAAAAAGAATTAATTGTATGCTAACTCAAATAATTGTTTTTGCTGTCCCGGAATTTAAAATGATCCCAAATATTTTTAGAATTCGTTTCGTTGTCGATTTCAATATCTGCGTTTGAAACAATTTTTCGTAAATCTGGACTAAAAAAAAATAGTTAACGACCACGATGGCCGCGCGCGGAACTAATAAGAAGAAAAAAAAAATCGAAAGGTCGATCGCAGCGTCCCCGTCGTCCCGACGGCCCCGTTGCCCCGATGCACACGTCATTCCGATGGCGTCACCGCCGTCTCTGACGTTGCTGTTGGCGTCTATGCACCGTCACGTGTGCATGTACTCCGCGTTTTTAAAAACGCGCATTCCAAAACAATGATACTCAATCAATGATAGCAATGAGCCAATAACCAAATGGAACGTTACATCGGCGGGAGGGGTAATGTGACAACCCTGTTTACAAATGTAGCGATTGATTCTTCCAATGTTGTTTGAGCCGTCCTGATCTGGTTCTATCTAGTGCCCTGTGGGAGTGCATGTAAGCGACGAGCGACTTATCTCGTCGATGCGTCGGATAAACGGAAAAACGCATATTGCACCTACTAGTTCTTCAAATGCTGACGATCGTCGTCCAAGAAACATCTCTAAGACGCCTGAGTCGTGACGAAAACGAATAAGTGAACGTGATCGTTTCGTGCCGGTTCAAAGTGGTCGAAAGGTGGCATGTCGTCTGATGTAGAGAGACCGAAAATTGAGTGTTTAAAATGTGCTAGAAAACAGTGAAAAACAGCGAATGGGCATGCGCAAACCGCGGCCTTTCTCTTGCCCAATTTTATCTTGTCATCAACGCGGAATGTAACGACTCGCAACTAACTTTTGAGCCGTTGAAATTAATCAGACTTTGTCGAAAACCAACGAAAAAACAACCTAAATCCACATAATAAATTACGGGAGCAGGGGTAGTTTATTAATGTTTCGGTGTAATTATTATCATTCACTTTGTTGCTTTTATCAAAATAATCGAAATTCCCGTAGTAAGAGATTGTATTACATTTCTTTTTGGCTTACTTTAAATAATTGAAATTAAGTTTTCACTACACTTTCACGTTCTAAACAGGAACGTTTTCCTATTTCCTTAAGATACTAAAATAATCAAACCAAACGCAAAATTTGATTTGATAATTTCTTTGTAAAGTTGTAACGAAAAGAGATAAAAAGGTCACTCACTGACTTTTCAGCATTTTTGAGTACATGTATGAATATACTAATTTCGGAATATTTTCAACGACTAGAAAAATATAACGTATACCGACTCAACTTGAAAAAATTAGAGTATACCTACTTAAGTCTTTTAAAACAAATTCATAAAATATTTGTTTTTCAAAGGGATCAGTAATAAAAGCCCATTTATTTTATTCAATTCCTTCTGGTAAAAAGAACATCTTTTTTTCATATTAGTGCATGATATTGTTTTTTTTAGATAAAACAAGAAATACGTATGCAGTTTTAAAATTTATGTGTGTGAATATTTTATTACTTAACATTTTTACAACACAGAGAACGCACTTCACCACCTGCAGTAATTTTCAAATACTAAAAAGCACATGGAAAACTTCGTTAAATATTATTAAGTTTATAGCTTTCATTTTCGAAAAATTATTCCATTCGTTTTTACTAGTTCATTTTTATTAGAAAATAATAAGTAAATATAAAACGCTCATAAAACCATCCATTTGACTTAAATATGTCAATTATATTCAAGCTTCAATATAAATAATCCTACTTATAGTAAAAAACGATTTGTTGTATTCAATTTTGTTGTATCATTCGTCTGTAATATGTTTCAAAGTTAAAGTTTCTACAGTTTTAGTCCTGTATACACCACACTTGAAGAATATGCATTTACGAAAAATAATTTTGGTGAATTTTTTTTATCAAGCAACTGCCAGCGTACTCTATCATAAAAGACTTACCTTAGACAGATATAAAATGAAGCTAAAGTTTTATTTAGACTTTAGTTTGATTTCATGTTCCATTTGATAAAAATTCAACTACATACAGTGTGTCCTTCAAATCGAAGAAATTTAAAAAAATATGGCGTTACAATAGCAGTTAATATTTTCGAATTAAAATTGTGTCTGTTACTTGAAGAAATTGTAACGCTATAAAAACTTAAATTAATGCGTATTCTCCTTCCAGTTTTTTTTTTTTTTTGACATAAGAATGGGACCAAAAATTACAGAGACTACAATGACAATTTTGTTTTTGCAATTGAGGGAAATAAATCATACTATACTAGCAATATTTTTAAAATTTATAGATTTTGTTGTACACATTTTTCAACGTAAATATAAGAGCTGATTTCTCAAGGGAAGAAAGCATACTTTTACAGCTTATCGGATGTATATAATTGCGCATGTAATAATCCTTCCAAAAGTACAGTAGAATCCGCTTATAATGACATCGAAGGGAAATGACAAACACGTCATACTAAGCGGGCGTCATACAAAGCATAGTCTTAGAAAATAAACAAATTTCTATTTTGGTTAGTTATGTAGTTTAATGGAGAGAAAAACTACAAATTGTATATGTATATTTACGAGGGTGGATTGATAAGTTTCCGGCCTGACCAAGAAAAACAAGGTTTTTAAAAATTTTTTTTTTTTATTTCTCAACATAATCTCCTCCAAGGCTGATACATTTCTCATAGCGGTGTTCCAGTCTATTAATGCCATCTCTATAGACTGATTCGTCAAGCTCCTCAAAATAACCATTTACAGCTTCGATTACTTCTTCATTGTCCGCAAATCTCTTACCGCCAAGCCATTTTTTGAGATTAGGGAACAGAAAATAGTCACTCGGGGCTAGGTCTGGAGAGTAAGGAGGGTGCGGCATCAATTCAAACTTTAGATCGTTGATTTTAGCCGTCGCAACGATTGACGTGTGCGCTGGTGCGTTATCGTGATGAAACAAGATTTTTTTCTTCGCCAGATGAGGTCGTTTAATTTTCACCTCGTGGCTCAAACGTTGCAATAAGTCTGCGTAGTATTGACCAGTGATAGTATTACCCTTTGCAAGGTAATCAATGTATATAATACCTCTTGCATCCCAAAAAACAGTAGCCATAACCTTGTTCGCCGAAAAAATTGTTTTTGCCTTCTTTGGAGTTGGTTCCCCTGGTCCAATCCACTGTTTAGACTGTTCTTTGGTTTCAGGAGTGTAGTGGTGGACCCACGTTTCGTCAACGGTTACGAATCGACGCAAAAATTCGCTTGGATTACGCTTATACAATGACAAATTTGCGGTAGAAATGTTTTTTCGAATCAATTTTTGGTCGACTGTTAGCAAACGCGGCACCCATCTTGCACAGAGCTTTTCCATATGCAAATGTTGGTGCAAAATATGTTGCACACGTTCATATGACATCTTACAGGTCTCAGCTATCTCACGCACTTTCAATCTGCGGTCTCCCAGCACTATTTGATGAATTTTTTCGATCATATCTGGAGTTGTGACCTCAACGGGGCGTCCTGAGCGAGGCCCATCAGAGGTGCTCACACGACCCTTTTTAAACTCGGAAACCCACTGCTTAACGGTTGAATATGACGGGGAGGATGTCCCCAGTGTTGAGTCCATCTCTTTTTTAATTTCCTTCGGCGTTAACCCCTTCAAATAAAAGTATTTGATGACAGCACGATTTTCCTGCTTTTCCATTTTTACGAAAACCACAGAGGCGTCTTGTTCAGCGTGCTGTCAAACCTACACTAGCAAGGAGATCGGGCTGAAACTATAGCTACAAGCTATCCAAGGATGGTACTATAGAATGTCACCTCAAGGTAGGCCTAGTGGCGTCATCTCTTGGTTAGGCCGGAAACTTATCAATCCACCCTCGTATTAACAGAAAAAGAAAAAGAACGATGAATTGTAATATCAATATACATAACATATTTTGTCAGTTTTTGCAGGAGGAGTGGGAAGGGTCAGAAAAATGAGCGAAAATGCTATTACTATTATTTGGGTCACTATAGCCGGATATGATTTCTTGAGAATCAATCATAAACGATTTGTCGTATAGAGAATTTAATATGAAAACCAAACTTAACACTGCAATTACTTCATATTAAGCGGTTGGTCAATATAGGTGGAGTCATAATAAACGAATTCCACTGTACTTAAACTAATTTTAGCGCACGTTTGGAAACAATTTCGTTTACTAAGATATTTTGGTGTAGGTGTGCAATCTTAATCTGCACCCAGAACCACCACTAATTATCATATACAGAGAACAATATGAACCAGTAAAATTTTAAATTTAACACTAAATTAGCACAAAAGAAACCACAAAATCTCATATGAATCGACTTCGCTAGCTACTCGCTGCTGGATGCTAATTTTACTGTTTCATCTGGAAATCTAATCATGCTGTATATCTATCCCGAATGCTGTCCTGTAGTGTTTTATCGGATATAAATAATAACTAGCTAGCTCATGTAGTTTTTGGAGACTGATGTAACAATAAGCTGTAACATTCGAATGAAATTACTGCAAATGTTAATGACAGTAGACTGTTCTCTTAAAGTAATGAAAATTAATTACTCTTCGTGTTAACTTCGTTTCGCTTGGCAAAATTTCCAAATGGCCGGCCAAAAATGCGGCCGGCAGGGTAGTAACTGATAGCTTTCCTCCCCGGCTTAACGACTTTGCAAAGTAATTACATGTATATTGGGTTTGGAAGCTATCACCTGTGCTTGACGGCAATCCTTAAATTGAATTTAATCTATGTCCGTAATTTCGGCTACTTCAAATTAGTTAAATCGACGCCAGCTGCGATCTATTTACAAGCAACGATTGACGGGCGAACTATGCTCGTCACCGAACTTCGTACACATTGATTTCTTGTCATTTACCTACTAACGTAATTTATCTTTAAAAACGAATAGCTACCGACACATATTTTCGAAAATGATTTCAGACAATTTCCGGCTATTCTAGACTTTAATTGGTAAAAGTACTACAACTACTATACAATTAGCCTTTCGTAATCTTTAAGTCGAACATAATCATAATCAAATTTTATAAAGCGTGATGTTGTCAATTGGTTGTCGGTGCGATTAAATGTTATCATTTTATCGAGTTGTAAATTTTTCTGTAGAAGAACTTGTCTTATACCATACAAAAATTGCAACACCTTTTTATCCTCCCCTTTTGGAGGTTGAATTTTTTAAAATGTCGAGATAGGTCTTTCAGAAATTAAATGAGGACCATTAAGACCAACTTTGAAGTAAATCTGACCACAAATAATACATGTTCCATTTAAACATTGCAACTCCTTTTCACCACTCATCCCCCCTAACAGAGATTGATTTTTTTAACTAATTTCAAGTAAATCGGACCAAAAACAAACATGTAATCGTTGCGAAACCCATTTCAGCTTCCTAAAATGTAAAATTTTATATGAAAAAGCATTAAAGCCAAGTTTCAGGTAAATTTGACTATAAATAAAACACCATACTTAACCATAGACAACATAACTTTTTCGTTTTGCTATCAGTTGCGTTTTCTCACCAATTTTCAGCCAAATCGGTTCAGCCGTTCTTGAGTTATAAATAGTGTAACTAAAACGACTTTCTTTTATATATCCGATAGTTTTATTTTTATTTAGAAATCAAGAGCATAATCGGGTAATCTACAGCAAACACCGAAAGTCATTATGTTTTTTAATTTCTTCACAATTTTTGTGTAGGTACCTTTCATCTATTTGTTGTAAAAGTGTCCTGGGTGTGTTGCGTTCATTCTTCTCTGTTGAACTATTTGACATCAGAATAAATTTCATCAGACTATAACGACTTATTCGTTTTTAAAAGTTCCTGCTAAAAACTAAACGTGTAACTCAAAAAAGGGAAATAGAAAACGACGATCTTTTATTCGTTCTGTGCAGTAGGTGACGTGGTCGCGACGGTATTTTCCCTTTTTTTTTTCAGCAAATATAAAATTTTAATACTGGAAAAATCGTCGGACAGTGGCGCAAGTGGAATATATTAAAATATCCAACGTTTAATGCTGTAAAGCGCTCCGAATATATGCAGTGTACGTTTCGGGGGAGAATAAAAGCAAGTCGAGGGGGTGGTTCTGTGCAACTGCATCAGGTTCACCGACGCCACGGACGCTGCGACGCCGTACGTTGTCGTCGTCGTAGTCGTTGTATAATGTGAAGAGCTAGGACTCTACATACGTATACGTGCGTACGTATACAAAGAGAGAAACTGTATGTGTACGTATGCATGTGTGCGCTTCTATAATATGGAAATCCACCCCATGCAAGGCCTCGGGAATAAGGGGTTGCTTCCTACGGCTCTCTTAATCTGACCCCAGTGCAGGGGGAGAACTTTTTACGTAGGCCGCGAGACTTATTATTATTCCGAAACTCCACCCATGCGCTTTCAGGAACGGCGACGGCCATTTTAACCCCGCATAACTTACACTTTAATTCCACGTTAAATTTTAACGTATGCACTTAAATAATATCTATTCATTGTGCAAAACTTAACTCCGAAACAAATGGCTGGCTGCAGTGTCGCCGGCATATGAATGTATGTATGTATGTATGAAGCCGTGGCTACACCACGATAGGACGAACGAAACAAAACATTACGCCACACAGTTTTCGCCATTGCGAAGACTTTTACATTTCGAAACTTTCTGCCATCGTCCGGACTTTAATTGCGCGAAACTACGTGGTCTATACAACGGAATTTTCACGTAAATGCAGATTTTGCTGGCTCATAATGTCGCGATCCATTAAAATTTATACGAACATCGTCATTTCGAACCTACGTCGAAAATGGTTCAAAACAACGGAATATTACATTTGTTTAATCATAAGAACCTAAGTTAGTATTCATTGTTAAATAAAGAGTACTTACACCATCATTCTGCTAAAAATGATTACAATATCAGGTACCTATATTCCATTGAATGTTAATACATTGACAGTTAACGTACGATGGACCTATGATTCCTTTCACTAGGGTTGCCATCTCTAAAATTTGGAAACCAGGCCAAGACGCGTGAAAACACCGGATTTTAGAGTCCAGAACCCGGACATGTCAACAAGTTTTTTTAAACATAGTCAGTGTAACAAAAAACAGTTGAAAATGTCATAAATCACCCTTTTATTTATTTTCAGACCTTAAAATTAAATTTAGTCATTCTTTATCATCATTTTCAATGTACCTAACAAAACAGAATCTTATTACAGTTTGTTACAAATTGTTTTAATAATCAGTTATATTTCTTTTACGTGTGTGGCGGGCGGCCCAAGACTTTAAATTTTTAAACCAGGACTACAAATGAAGCCCCCCCCCCCGGACGCTCCCCGGATGCCCTCTAAACTAGGACAAATCCGGGCAAACTCGGACGGATGGCAATCCTACCTTCCACGTGCGACACCTGTATTATGTATATTTGAACTGTCTTATAGGTACCATAAGATTACACCTTTCAAATAATCTAGAACCAACGAAACTATAAATCGAAGAATTAACTATCTAACCAAAGCTTAATGTATAAATAGCGAGCATGAGATTCTATTAAAGGAAAGCTTTTTTTTATTTTCTCTTTGACTATACCTTAATCGTTAAGATTCAGAAATCTATTGCTAGATCCTTACGGAAAATTGCCCTCTGTTAAACTCATTGAAACTTTGGATTCTTGTAGTTGTCGATGTGTAGATAAAAAGTCTCATTGGGCTCTAAATCGGAAAAACACATCTTTGTGAGATATGGTCTCTTAAAATTGTATTCTTCCTTAAGGACGCAAGGTACAATTATATACCTATTGAATACGTTTAGGTACATATTGTATGTCATGGATGTTATGGGTTCGGACTAGGGAAAGATGTAGTACACTTCAACGTTTTACTGTACATATGGGGAAAGTTGATGTACCCAGAAGTGTAATAAGATATCAATACAAAATCTATAGTTTGTATCACGCATGAAAACTAAACTGTAGTTGTAATGAATAATTGGTGGGTTCATATACAAGTTTTGTATTCTGTATTGGTGTCTGCAAAGTGATTTACCATTCTTGATCCGAAACTATGACATATCCATAATATGGAATACACGTAGGTATTATACATCAAAGGTACTTGATCATATTCAATACGTATAGGTCAGGGGTCGGCAACCTTTTGAGTCGGAAGAGTCGAAAATTACAATTTACAAAATTTCAAAGTTTTTAAAGAGCCACAAAATTTTTTCTTTCCAAAAATAAATAAATAATTTTTTTTGATAAAAAACTAACCTATTTATTCATAAGAAAAAATATCTATTTATATACAACACTAACTTGTACTTCAATAACAAACAATTGAGCAAACAAATTTAATGGGAGCCATGGCTTTACATAGTTATTCAAGTAAAAAATTTAAACTTTACTAAACAA
Organism: Agrilus planipennis; assembly: GCF_000699045.2. Classification (NCBI taxonomy): domain Eukaryota; kingdom Metazoa; phylum Arthropoda; class Insecta; order Coleoptera; family Buprestidae; genus Agrilus; species Agrilus planipennis. Next base: position 704,323 of record NW_020440825.1, read on the forward strand.
TGTAACTTGTAGTAGTTAGAATAAAAAAAAGAATAATAACATACATTTGAGCAAACAAATTCAATGAGTGTTAGCTTTGCATGATTTTAGAAAGTTTGGATAAATTTGGCTTGTTTTAAGTTTCAAACACGACTCTAAATTTTCATTTGTTAGTTGGCTTCTTACTTTACTTTTAATTATATTCATGCAAGGGCTTGCTCGAACGAATATGTCGATCCGAAGATAGTCAGCACTTCTTCACCTCACTGTAACAATCTGGAAGACTATTGGGATGCGGTGAAAAGTGAGTAAAAGTGGCTGAGAGATAGAATCAGTGCCTAATCCTCGTTAATCAATTCAGAACGATTTTTAAATGTTTCTTTTTTTTGATAAAATAAATAATATTTTCGTATGGAACTAAAGAGCCGCAGCTTCACATCCAAAGAGCCGCATGTGGCTCGCGAGTCGCAGGTTGCCGACCCCTGGTATAGGTAATAGGTATAATTGTACCTTGGAAATCCTTAAAATGCAACTTTAAGGGACCACATCTCAAAAAGGTTTGTTCTTACGACTTGACGCCTATTGAGAGTTTTGATCTAACGTCGAGATCTACCAGAATCTAAAGTTTGAGAGTTTGACAGGAGAGCATTTTCCGTAAGGATCTAGCGGAGTCCTTTATTTGAATATATAATTTACACATTTACAAAATGAATGATGATGATATGTATGTCTCCCATTTTCAAAAATATCAACCATCAATTTCCATTTCCATGATTTGCAAATGCATTCTGAAGCCTGCTTGCATATTTATGAATTAATTTTAAAGTTAATGTCGGCAACGTGTTTTATGGAGTTGCTGCAGGACGTGACTTGGCGAATTAATTAATATTGAATCGACTAGGGCTTTTGTCTCACACTCGACAATATTATAGAAGAACAAATAATAAAAAAACTGTACAAAAGTACGCTCTAGATGCGGGCGTCATTAGAATGGGTGTATATTTTCGCAATATTTTTGCGCGAAAAGGTTCGAGTTCTTGCAGACAAACTCTTTGTGTATAAGGTAATGAGTGGTATCAACTAAAATGTAAAATACGTATGTCTATATGTTAGGAAAAATCAAAAACATCGAAAAAATACGTGATAACACCACATGATTACAAGTGGAAGGATATTTTGAATAAAATATCGCCACTAAAAGTACGATATTTTTCCCTTCCAAGTGAGAAACTTATATTTATCTTATCAATAAAGGATTTTACTATCCTCCACGTGGTTTTCATCTTTGCTTAGGGAAACCAGGGAAGGAATACTGTACTTTCTTCCTGTGATGTGTAATATTCTTTTCTATTCTCATATTAACATACAACATTACTGGGAATATACGTCAAAACCAACTCAATATTTAATATCCAGAAACGAAAAAAAAAAGAATAGATCAGTAGGTCTCAAGTAGGTAGGTACTGATATTTATACATTTTATTCTGTAAGTACATTCCCTCGAGGAAGGGGGCGGATAAATAATCTAAATCTCCCAAATGAACCTTAAAATATTTGGTGTTTAATTCACTATGCATTACCTTATGAAATAATTCAAGAAACTAGTACGCATATTACAAAATGATAGTTAAAACCAGAATTGTCGTAGCAATCAAACCAAGACTCCATCATAAGGTCGTCAGTCTGGTTTTTCTCCCATTCTTTCGTGTAACATCAAACCAAGTACCTACATCATCATCAACATCATAAGATCGTCTGTCCTAAGACTGGTTGGACACGTACCTCCACTCTTTCCTATCCTGAGCTAATCTTCGCATTTACCTAAAACTAAAACAACCCATATCCTTAATTATCTGCGAACAGTAATCTAACCTAGGTCTACCTCTACCCCTCCTAACTTCCGTTTCCGCCTCTAATATGTTTCTGACTAGACTTTCATGCCTGAGAAGGTGTCCTACCTACCTATCTCGCCTATTTCTTACTGACTTCCTTAGAGTCCTCTGTTCTCCTACTCTTTCTAATACCTCTTCATTTCTAACCTTCTCTATCCAGAGTATCTTCATCATTCGTCTGTAACACCACATTTCGAGCGCTTCTAACCTTTTCTTTTTCGCCGCTCCCACTGTCCATGTTTCGCACCCGTACAACGCCGCGCTCCAAACATGTGTTTAACAACCTTTTTCGAATTTCTAAATTAACCGTTTGCGAGCATAGAAATAACTTCTTCTTGTTGAAGGCGACACGACCCTGCGCTATCCTCTGCTTTATATCCCTACTACTCCTTCCGTCCTGACTTATCTGGTTTTCTAGATACCTAAAATCGGCCACTTCTTCTAATTTCAGTTCAGTTTTATTCCCTAGTTTTTTTATCAACATTTCCTTAGTCTGTCTTCTTTAATTAATCTAACGTAATCTAACTTTTAAACAGCAAGAATTCATTTGACACAAAAATTAAATTACTAAAAATCTCCTTTTTCCTAAAGTGTACGGAAATTTCTCTCTGTCTGGTCATGCTGGTCAAAAATTAAACGTGTTAATAGATATCTCTCTCCCTCTTACTTATTAGATACTAACAGAGAGGGAATGAGAGAGCTGACGAAATAGATTCAATTAGTCTACTATCTGGTGAAAACTAACCTACTAGTGACATCCGACAGTCCTAAAATTGCCATTTCGAAGTATTATGTATGAGTAGGATACAGATGTCAGATTTTTTTTTACAGAATATCTTAACGAAAATTTATAATTAGTATTTGTTAAACAGCGTAGGAAACTTCGGTCCTATCAAGTTTTCCACGACACCACACAGTTTTTTTATAGACGCCAGTCCCGACAATATTACAGTTACAGTCTTAAGCATGTATAATAAAGAAATATGGAGATGTCCCCTAAGAAATATTAATAAAAGTATTTATAATAGCTATGTATTTTTATGAATCTTAAGTCTGAATTTATTGTAGCCTCTAATTTCTTAAATCGAACTGATTCAAAATATCAAATGGTAAAGAGAGCTAGGCAAAGCCCTCGTCAATAGATCTGCATGTCCCAAGCTCATCAACTCAAGTAGGTTCATTCTTACAACAAAACTTTAACGTTCTAACATGCTACTTTGCTTGCCAAAAATGATTCCCTTTGATATTCCATAATTAATTCTGAATTAATATTATATTTTAACTGTGTAAAAGAAAATTTTTGGCTTCTTTTGGTTTAATATTTATCACAACATTGATAATCTTTAAAACGGTCTTCAGATGTCGATTCCAAATTTATGTATTTATTGCTGTCCTAATTAGATCTTGGTTAGATAAAAAGGAAATATNTATAAAAAGTTCGATTTTATTTAATATTTTTGTTAATGTGGTGGATTCTAGTTAGATAACAAAAGAGTTGTAGACTTATTTTCATTTTAAATTCTACCTTCGGTAGGTATACGTATATAGATACTTATTAAAAAGCTTGTGAAAACAGTGAACATTAAATAAAAAAAAGTATTTTTACATTATTTGGAAAAATTATTTTGATGATTTTCGTGCTCGTACCTGAAACGTTGAATTCCACTAGAGAAGCTACAACCCTTTCCTGCAGAGAGTGGTGTGGCAGTAAGGGGTAGAAATTGATTTTTCAAAGTCCTGAGCTTTTGTCGAGCTCTAGTTCACCCTTCTTTTGCGTCCAGTATGTTTCACTAGCCACCGAAAGATGTCCTTTCGAATATTTTATACACTATAAGGAGCAGGATAAAGTATAAACTTCAGATACACTCCTCACCACGCCCAATTTTCGCCATTAAATGTTCAAAGACTTTTCACTTAAGCAAATGTGTAGGACATATATATATATATGGTGTGTTGCGTTCATTCTT